>NC_064626.1:1253133767-1253436798 GCF_023864275.1 Schistocerca cancellata
TACTAGAAGGCATATCATTTATACACTCCTGGAAATGGAAAAAAGAACACATTGACACCGGTGTGTCAGACCCACCATACTTGCTCCGGACACTGCGAGAGGGCTGTACAAGCAATGATCACACGCACGGCACAGCGGACACACCAGGAACCGCGGTGTTGGCCGTCGAATGGCGCTAGCTGCGCAGCATTTGTGCACCGCCGCCGTCAGTGTCAGCCAGTTTGCCGTGGCATACGGAGCTCCATCGCAGTCTTTAACACTGGTAGCATGCCGCGACAGCGTGGACGTGAACCGTATGTGTAGTTGACGGAATTTGAGCTAGGGCGTATAGTGGGCATGCGGGAGGCCGGGTGGACGTACCGCCGAATTGCTCAACACGTGGGGCGTGAGGTCTCCACAGTACATCGATGTTGTCGCCAGGGGTCGGCGGAAGGTGCACGTGCCCGTCGACCTGGGACCGGACCGCAGCGACGCACGGATGCACGCCAAGACCGTAGGATCCTACACAGTGCCATAGGGGACCGCACCGCCACTTCCCAGCAAATTAGGGACACTGTTGCTCCTGGGGTATCGGCGAGGACCATTCGCAACCATCTCCATGAAGCTGGGCTACGGTCCCGCACACCGTTAGGCCGTCTTCCGCTCACGCCCCAACATCGTGCAGCCCGCCTCCAGTGGTGTCGCGAAAAGCGTGAATGGAGGGACGAATGGAGATGTGTCGTCTTCAGCGATGAGACTCGCTTCTGCCTTGGTGCCAATGATGGTCGTATGCGTGTTTGGCGCCGTGCAGGTGAGCGCCACAATCAGGACTGCATACGACCGAGGCACACAGGGCCAACACCCGGCATCATGGTGTGGGGAGCGATCTCCTACACTGGCCGTACACCACTGGTGATCGTCGAGGGGACACTGAATAGTGCACGGTACATCCAAACCGTCATCGAACCCATCGTTCTACCATTCCTAGACCGGCAAGGGAACCTGCTGTTCCAACAGGACAATGCACGTCCGCATGTATCCCGTGCCACCCAACGTGCTCTAGAAGGTGTAAGTCAACTACCCTGGCGACCAAGATCTCCGGATCTGTCCCCCATTGAGCATGTTTGGGACTGGATGAAGCATCGTCTCACGCGGTCTGCACGTCCAGCACGAACGCTGGTCCAACTGAGATGCCAGGTGGAAATGGCATGGCAAGCCGTTCCACAGGACTACATCCAGCATCTCTACGATCGTCTCCATGGGAGAATAGCAGCCTGCATTGCTGCGAAAGGTGGATATACACCGTACTAGTGCCGACATTGTGCATGCTCTGTTGCCTGTGTCTATGTGCCTGTGGTTCTGTCAGTGTGATCATGTGATGTATCTGACCCCAGGAATGTGTCAATAAAGTTTCCCCTTCCTGGGACAATGAGTTCACAGTGTTCTTATTTCAATTTCCAGGAGTGTATAAATAAGAAACAGCAGTGGCCCCAGCACCGACCCTTGGGGAACGCCCCACTTAACAGTGCCCCATTGGGACTGAACATCACTACCACTCTCAATATAGCGGAGAATTACCCTCTGCTTTCTGTTCTTAAAGTAAGAGGCGAACCAATTGTAAGCTACTCCCCTTACTCTATAATGGTCTAACTTCTGCAGTAATATTTTGTGGTCAACACAGTCAAAAGCCTTCGTTAAATCAAAGAAAACACCTAGCGTTCGCAACCTTTTATTTAATCCGTCCAAAATCTCACAGAGAAAAGAGAATATAGCATTTTCAGTTGTTAAACCATTTCTAAAACCAAACTGAACATTTGACAGCAAATTATGTGAATTTAAATGCTCCAGTAACCTTGTATATACAACCTTCTCTATAACTTTAGCAAACAGCGATGGCATAGAAATAGGTCTAAAACTGTCGACATTATCAATGTCTCCCTTTTTATAAAGTGGCTTCACTACCGAGTACTTTAATCGGTCAGGAAACCGACCACTCCTAAAGGAAAAGTTACAGATATGGCTGAGAACTGGGCTAACATACATAGAACAATATTTCAGTATTATGCTAGATACCCCGTCATATCCATGAGAGTTCTTGGTCTTTAGTGATTTAATTATTAACTCAATCTCCCTCTTGTCAGTATCATGGAGGAGCATTTCAGGTGACAGTCTCGGAACACTTTTTTCTAAGAGCGCTATATGATTCCCTGTTGGGATTAGGTTTCTATTTATTTCACCTGCTATATTCAGAAAGTGATTATTAAATACTGTACATATATGCGACTTATCAGTAACACGGACATTCCCACTACGCACTGATTCTACACTCCTGGAAATGGAAAAAAGAACACATTGACACCGGTGTGTCAGACCCACCATACTTGCTCCGGACACTGCGAGAGGGCTGTACAAGCAATGATCACACGCACGGCACAGCGGACACACCAGGAACCGCGGTGTTGGCCGTCGAATGGCGCTAGCTGCGCAGCATTTGTGCACCGCCGCCGTCAGTGTCAGCCAGTTTGCCGTGGCATACGGAGCTCCATCGCAGTCTTTAACACTGGTAGCATGCCGCGACAGCGTGGACGTGAACCGTATGTGCAGTTGACGGACTTTGAGCGAGGGCGTATAGTGGGCATGCGGGAGGCCGGGTGGACGTACCGCCGAATTGCTCAACACGTGGGGCGTGAGATCTCCACAGTACATCGATGTTGTCGCCAGTGGTCGGCGGAAGGTGCACGTGCCCGTCGACCTGGGACCGGACCGCAGCGACGCACGGATGCACGCCAAGACCGTAGGATCCTACGCAGTGCCGTAGGGGACCGCACCGCCACTTCCCAGCAAATTAGGGACACTGTTGCTCCTGGGGTATCGGCGAGGACCATTCGCAACCGTCTCCATGAAGCTGGGCTACGGTCCCGCACACCGTTAGGCCGTCTTCCGCTCACGCCCCAACATCGTGCAGCCCGCCTCCAGTGGTGTCGCGACAGGCGTGAATGGAGGGACGAATGGAGACGTGTCGTCTTCAGCGATGAGAGTCGCTTCTGCCTTGGTGCCAATGATGGTCGTATGCGTGTTTGGCGCCGTGCAGGTGAGCGGCACAATTAGGACTGCATACGACCGAGGCACACAGGGCCAACACCCTGCATCATGGTGTGGGGAGCGATCTCCTACACTGGCCGTACACCACTGGTGATCGTCGAGGGGACACTGAATAGTGCACGGTACATCCAAACCGTCATCGAACCCATCGTTCTACCATTCCTAGACCGGCAAGGGAACTTGCTGTTCCAACAGGACAATGCACGTCCGCATGTATCCCGTGCCACCCAACGTGCTCTAGAAGGTATAAGTCAACTACCCTGGCCAGCAAGATCTCCGGATCTGTCCCCCATTGAGCATGTTTGGGACTGGATGAAGCGTCGTCGCACGCGGTCTGCACGTCCAGCACGAACGCTGGTCCAACTGAGGCGCCAGGTGGAAATGGCATGGCAAGCCGTTCCACAGGACTACATCCAGCATCTCTACGATCGTCTCCATGGGAGAATAGCAGCCTGCATTGCTGCGAAAGGTGGATATACACTGTAATAGTGCCGACATTGTGCATGCTCTGTTGCCTGTGTCTATGTGCCTGTGGTTCTGTCAGTGTGATCATGTGATGTATCTGACCCCAGGAATGTGTCAATAAAGTTTCCCCTTCCTGGGACAATGAATTCACGGTGTTCTTATTTCAATTTCCAGGAGTGTATATCTTCGACCTGTCTCTGCAGGCCAGCAACTTCCCTTACGACTGACCATATGGTTTTAATTTTATCCTGAGACTTAGCTATTCTATCTGCATACCACATACTTTTTGCGTTCCTAATAACATTTTAAGCACCTTACAATACTGTTTGTAATGGGCTGCTGCATTTAGATTTTGACTGTTTCTAACGTTTTGATATAATTGCCACTTTGTTCTACAAGATATTCTCATCCCTCTAGCCAGCCACCCAGGCTGCCTGTTTGTGCTAGTACCCTGTTTAAACGTTCTAACGGAAAGCAACTTTCAAAGAGCATGAGAAAAGTCTTGAGAAAAGCATTATATTTATCGTCTACTGTATCAGCGCTATAAACATCTTGCCACTCTTGTTCCTTTATAAGGTTTACAAAGGTCTCTACAGCAACTGGATCAGATTTCCTGAACAGCTGATGACTATATTTAACACGTGTTGCAACATAAAAATCTTTTAAAGTTAAAATTTGCGCATCATGATCTGAAAGGCCATTCACCTTTTTGCTAACAGAATGCCCTTCTAGTAATGAGGAATGAACAAAAATGTTGTCTATGGTTGTTCTACTGTTCCCTTGCACTCTCGTTGGAAAGAATACGGTTTGCATAAGATTATATGAATTAAGGAGGTCTACCAGCATCCTTTTCTTTGCACAATCACTTATACAATTAATATTGAAGTCACCACATATAACTAACTTTTTGTATTTCCTATAAAGTGAACCAAGAACCTCCTCTAGCTTTAGCAAAAATGTTGTGAAATCGGAGTCTGGGGATCTATAAATAACAACAGTAAGAAGTTTAGCTCCACTAAATTTAACCACACCTGCGCAATATTCAAACACCTTTTCAGTGCAGTACTTTGAAACATCAATTGACTCAAAAGGGATACCGTTTTTCACATACATGGCAACTCCCCCACACCGCAAAGAGCTCCTAGAAAAGCTGCCAGCCAACTTGTATCCTGGTAAAGGAAGCCTCTGAATTATGTCCTTATTTAAGAAGTGTTCAGATATACCAATAATTTCAGTGCCAACATCTATAAGCAGTTCACTAACTTTATCTCTAATACCTTGTATATTTTGATGAAATATACTAATTCCCTCATTAATCGAATACCCAAGCTTTGTAGAAAGTGGTTTCTTTGTTAGAGAGACTTCCCTTAAGCAGGAATACCTATCAGCTGTCTTCAACCTAAAAAAGGTGCAGCTCTCACACGCACAACTACCGGAATTTTCCGATGAGTGATCCTACCACCCCCACCTATGCTGTCACCTATAAGCTTTGCCAACCTCCCCTTCCCATACCTGTTGAGGTGCAGGCCATGTCTAGTGAAACCCGTCCTGCTGATAGACTCCACCGACACCACTGAAATGTGACCCATGCTTTCTGTCATCAGCGCACCCCCAAGTCTCATGTTATTGCGCCTGACGGCTGTATTAAGATGAGGTCGATCGTGACGCTGAATCAGTTCCACGAAATGCACATTCGTGTTGCCGGTCTGAGTGACTATTTTTTCCAAGTCACCATCTATGTTATACTCCCCATCCCTATCAATACTATTACCAGCCCCACCCACAATCACTACCTGATCCTCTGTAGTAAAATCCCTACATAACCCCCCTATGTTAACAGTCACCTGAGCCAATCCTGCATTAGGCTTCACAATGCTGGTGACCTGGTACTCACTCCCCAGCACTTCCTGCAACTGATGGCCTACACCTCTGCTATGAGAACTACCTAACAGCAGAACCTTCTTCTTCCTCTTCGACTTGGCAACTGTCCTAGCCACCGTAACTGCTGAGGTGCCTCTCCTGCTCCAAGTCGGCCCGTTTGACGACCTACACCCCTTAATTAGTTCTATGTGTAGGGCACTCATGACCTCAGATGTTAAGTCCCATAGTGCTGAGAACCATTTGAGTGTGGATCAGTCGTGAGGCGTGCTGAGAGAGTCCGTGCAGGTGCGATAACGCTGTGTCCCGGATGGTGCAGTGGTTACCATACGTGCCCAGTAAGCAGTAGATCCCGGTTTGAATTCCGGTCTGGTATACATTTTCGCTCGTCGCTGCTGATTCCATTTTGTTTCGTTGCTGCTGACAGCTGTGATTCCCCTTAATTTTCATATAATATTCTGGTATTTGCCTGAAGCGACTTGCGGAAATCAAGGAAAACCTAAATCAGGATGGCCGGACCCATGTTTGAACAGTCGACCTCCAGAGTTCGAATCCAGTATTCTAGCCACTGTCCTTTATTTGACACTGCCTGCTCACTACTGACCAGTTCATTGTGGACGTACGATATATGTTATTTTTATTCTTGTCAAAATGTCAGCGGATTATTGTTACAAATCAGTTCTGAAAGATTTGAAATATCGCATTGCTTTTAATGTACTCAGACGCAGTTTAAGAGGATTCCTGAAGTGATTCCTTCGAAGAGAATAAGATTAAAATATAGTTTAACTGCTCGTACGTTACATAATCACCACACGTTATGTAACCAGTTTTAAAGTTATATAAAAAAAAATTCTTGCCATGAAACTGTGCAACTGAAGAACTGACAATACATTCAAAATAGCTGTAATACATTATAGAGTACATAAACAAGTAGAAATCGAAATATTTACAAATGAGCCAAAAAACAGATCCGTTGCAGGTTAAGTTCAATGTTAAGTAAGAATGGACTAGTTGATTTATTGTACATATTGCAGAATAACAGTGACATGCAAGCATCAGCAATGGTAGGCCCAATAAATGATTTGAGTGTTCAGAGTAACTTCAGGTGGCACATTTTGTTAGTAAGAAAAAAATTATATAAAATATGTTCAAAAATTAAAAAGCTGTAGTAACCGTCATATATCAGCAAAAGTGAATATTACTTCATGACAAAGCAGACCCTTCAGATTAAAGGTTGAATCATGTTTATATTTGTTAAGTTTGGTTAAGCGATTTTTTGGTTAAGTGATTTACGATGTGTCTTCTACTTAAAAACAAAAAATTGTGAAAATTACACAATATGTACGTTTATACTGAATTTGCTTATATTTGTCGTTGTAATAAACATCATGAAAGCATATTCTAATTAATCTGTCTGTGCTGTGTATGAAAAAATAATATCTTGGAACTCAGTTTCCTTAGCTTGGTAGATGCATTATCGAGCGCAAGTATTATTATTTGCGAATCATTATAACGCAATGTCGACAACAAAATGCTCTTCCTTGTATTTTGTTAAAGCTATTATAAATTACGATTTAATAATTTGTCGGTTTTCATTCATATTGGACAACACTTTTCTTAGAAAAGAAGTTTCACATTGACACATTCACATTTCGGATCACGTTATTTAGTAATCGATGGACCGCTGTAGCACAGTGAGGGGAAATGTTTAATTTGGCAACGAGCAACCATCTTAAATTAATGGCAATGAACTGATATCTAGTTGTTCCACAATATTCTGAGAACGGAGATTTCTCTTGAGGATCCGAAACGATGTTGTTAGGCCCCGTAGATAATAGGCTCTGCCGTTGGCGCTGAAGAAGTTGCGCCAGAGTCGCGCGAGATAACAGAGGGGATGGAGGTCGGTGTATCTTCTCTCCCTTCCACCTGGCGACTATCTGCGAGTGAGCAGCGATTTCAGAGGGCGGTAATGGACTGGGCCAGAGATAAACTCTAGAGAATTCAACAAGTAATGGCAGTGCAGGTGCTGCGCAAAACAGGTCCTAAAGGGGACCAACCGTTGCGCAAACACCTCTGCTTGGATTTTAAAAATGAAAATTCAGTACCTTTCTGTCTTTGCCCTTTATTTACCTCAAATTATCAAAATGAATACTGCGAAGCTTAGACTAATACACTCATGTTCATAAAAAAAAGAACACTTTGAACGACTGGAAAACGTTCATATTCACAGGACATGTACATTAATACGCTCTAAAGAAACGATTAGCATTTTAGTCACCTCGTTTCAGTATATGTCCTGTTACCTAGTAGGTACAGGGTCCACCATGGGACCTGATAACTTGTTCCATGCCTGATGACAATCTCTAGATTGTCGCACAGATGACAAAATGGTAGATATCGAAATAGACGACAGACGGATAGAGAAACAATTAAAATCGCTCAAAAAAGGAAAGGCCGCTGGACCTGACGGGATACCAGTTCGATTTTACACAGAGTACGCGATGGAACTTGCCCCCCTTCTTGCAGCGGTGTACGTCGGTCTCTAGAAGAGCGTAGCGTTCCAAGGCATTGGAAAAGGGCACAGGTCATCCCCGTTTTCCAGAAGGGACGTGGAACAGATGTGCAGAACTATAGACCTATATCTCTAACGTCGATCAGTTGTAGAATTTTGGGACACGTACTATGTTCGAGTATAATGACTTTTCTGGAGTCTAGAAATCTACTCTGTAGGAATCAGCATGGGTTTCGAAAAAGACGGTCGTGTGAAACCCAGCTCGCGCTATTCGTCCACGAGACTCGAGGGACATAGACACGAGTTCACAGGTAGATGCCGTGTCTCTTGACTTCCGCAAGGCGTTCGATACAGTTCCCCACAGTTGTTTAATGAACAAAGTAAGAGCATATGGACTATGAGACCAGTTGTGTGATTGGATTGAAGAGTTCCTGGATAACAGAACGCAGCATGTCATTCTCAATGGAGAGAAGTCTTCCGAAGTAAGAGTGATTTCAGATGTGCCGCAGGGGAGTGTCGTAGGACCATTGCTATTCACAATATAGATAAATGACCTTGTGGCTGACATCGGAGGTTCACTGAGGCTTTTGCGGATGATGCTGTGGTATATCGAGAGGTTGTAACAATGGGAAATGGTACTGAAATGCAGGAGGATCTGCAGCGAATTGACGCATGGTGCAGGCAATGGCAATTGAATCTCAATGCAGACAATTATAATGGGCTGCGAATACATAGAAAGAAAGATCCCTTATCATTTAGCTACAATATAGCAGGTCATCAACTGGAAGCAGTTAATTCCATAAATTATCTTGGGGTAAGCATTAGGAGTGATATAAAATGGAATGATCATATAAAGTTGATCGTCGGTAAAACAGATGCCAGACTGACATTCATTGGAAGAATCCTAAGAAAATGCAATCCGAAAACAAAGGAAGTGGCTTGAGTACTGCTCATCAGTGTGGGATCCGTACCAGATAGGGTTGATAGAAGATATAGAGAAGATCCAACGGAGAGCGGCGCGCTTCGTTACAGGATCATTTAGTAATCGCGAAAGCGTTACGGAGATGATAGATAAACTCCAGTGGAAGACTCTGCAGGAGAGACGCTCAGTAGCTCGGTACGGGCTTTTGTTGAAGTTTCGAGAACATACCTTCACCGAGGAGTCAAGCAGTATATTGCTCCCTCCTACGTATATCTCGCGAAGAGACCATGAGGATAAAATCAGAGAGATCAGAGCCCACACAGAGGCATACCGACAATTCTTCTTTCCACGAACAATACGAGACTGGAATAGAAGGGAGAACCAATAGAGGTACTCAAGGTACCCTCCGCCACACTCCGTCGGATGGCTTGCGAAGTATGGATATAGATGTAGATGTAGACGCTTGTAAGGCGCGAATGGCGTCCTATGGTACAGCCGTCCATGCTGCATTCACCTTGTTCCAAAGCTTAACTGTGGTGGTGGGCCGTGGGTCCCAGCGCTGCACCCGTCATTTCACCCTGCCTCACACATTTTCCATTGGAAACAAGTCTAGTGACCTGGCGGGCCAGGGCGAAAGGTTGACATCCTGGAACACCAAGTGGTCGTGCATTATCTTGCTGAAAAATGGCATCTGGGGTGTTTTGGAGGAAGGTTATGGTGTAGAGATGGGGGATCCACTCTTGAACTAATTCGTAGAGTTGAATCTTTCAAAGGAGTGAACAATCAGTGATTCAGAAAAAAAGAACGGTAGCTCCAAACGTTTCCCACGGCAGAGAGAGAGAGAGAGAGAGAGAGAGAGAGAGAGAGAGAGAGAGACGGAGCATGCCAGCAGCGCCTCTGCTGGTCAGAGCACAGTGCACGCCACACAACACAGCCAGCGCCGGCCTCTGCCCTGCTTCTACCTTGGCTGCCTGCATTGTGCAGTGCCCCATTGGATTTTGTGTTTCACATATGCCGTGCCGTCTCTGTGCGTCGTCTGCCGCCTGCAGTGTCTGGCGCAGCTTAACTTCGCATCGCACTCTGTCGGCGATCGTTTCAGTCACACGTCCTGCCCTCTGGGCAGTTGATGCGAGCAACAGGACAGAGAGCCACCTAGCAGATAACATAGGAACTACTTGCAACAACCTGCTCGCAAGGGAACGGACGATTTGTCTCGGAGCGGGTGAGTTCACTGCTCCCCCCACCCTCGGAACTCGCCCGCTCAACGCTCACCCCACCGTCTCGACTCTAGCCAGAGCATTGAGCAAAGCGACTCAGGTGTCACTCTGGTCTCTGCGGTCTTAGCTCACACACTAATACAGCTCGCGGCTCGACCTGCTCAACTCAGCGCCTCTGCATCAGAGTTCGTCCCTACTGGATATTGTTCTTCGTAGTAATACCGCTATGTATATTACATTATTATGTTATGTATACATCAATTGTTTTTATTTTATTTTTATTTGTTTAAACTGATTAGATTAGGTTCCTGATGACTCCTCTTACTATAGGATTTTTATTATGGACACTCGAATTTACGCTTTAATTACGAGCGAACCGATAAACGTATCGCAAAATGTGATACACCAATATTTTCCTTGTTTTATTCTGCGTAAGGCTATATGCAGCACTTTCGTTTTACAGTCAAATTCATATTTTTTTCTTATTCTGGTACGGATTTTGCGATTTTAGGCGTCTTCGGAAGGAAACGTTCACTTTAAAAATATATGGCTTGTGACGTATTTGTATGAAGTTAATGAAATTTTAATACATTATAGCCAAATATATTGTTAATGTAAATTTCAAGTTACAACATTTTCCGATCACCCAAAAAACCACGATAGTGCAAAATAAATCAATAATCAAAAACTTTGTCATATCATGGAAATTTCAATAAACAATACAAAATTCTTACTCATTATCTGTGTTACTTCAAAATAGGATCAAATAAGATCAAAATACAGGTATAGTACTGGAATAAACCAAGTTTAAAGGGCAATGTGCCTTCCATTTATTTTCTATTGTAAATGAGTGGTGAGTCATGAAAAAGAGCTAATTCATTTCAGGGAGTGAACAGTTCTGATCCAATCTCTGAAAAGAACAGTTTTGCCCATCTCTATTATGGTGACAGGTCGCGGAATGTCATTCACGCAGGTCACACTGGTCGCAGTGCCACGGGAACGTACCAACTATGCTTTCTGGTTGTACCAAATAGCACACTACCCCATAAGGCCTTGAGTTGGCGCTGATTTCTTGTGCGAATCCAGTCACTGTGATGCAGCTCCCCCTGTTAGCGGCGAACCAAACTGCTGCTGTCATTTTCAAGTATTATCTGATGCCATTCCAGTTCTCAGTGACACCCTTCCGCTCATCACTGCCGTCTAGCGTGTTTCTGCACTTTCGTCAAAGGTAGGCAGAGAAGTGGACAACATACGCGTAAGCCACGCCGCAATAAATGGCGACAGTTTGCCACCTCTGATAGTTTACGATGTGTTGCCCTGTTCCACTGTTATTCCAGACTCGAGGAGGACGCAGATCCGTCCTTCAGTGCCTTCGGGATGAGGTGTCGATTTTCTCGAGGGATGGTCTGGGCGGCGCTACCTGACCCATCTCGTAGTGCTTTACGCCCTTCCGTGAACCATTCTGCGCACACCCGTTGCTCTGACCAAACACTTCGTCCCACACGAGTAGCAGTTTCCTAAATGGATGCGTCACATTCTCTTATGCCAACAATGAGCCCTCTGTCAAACTCACTGACTTGACGACACGGTTCGCGGATACGTCTGCAAGGCATCCTGGACGTCTGCTCAAATCACACTGCTCCGTTACCGTAAGTTTGAGGCGACAACGGGAGCTGCGGGCATATTTTACTGGGAGGTTTTTATGCGCCGCGATATCGATGTCGACTTTGAACCCGCGCGTCGACATCGCCCAAATGCTAATTATTTCTGCAGAACATACTAATGTAACACATCCTGTGGGTATAAATGTCCTGTCTGCAGTCGTTCAGGGTGTTCTGTCTTTTGTAAACCCTCGTCGCCAGTTTTGTAAAGAGTGATTATAAATAAAACCCACCTAGATTGCAAATTGAAACCGGATGTTGAGCCGGCCGGTGTGGCCGAGCGGTTCTAAGCACTTCAGTGTGGAACCGCGCGACCGCTACAGTCGCAGGTTCGAATCCTGTCTCGGGCATGGATGTGTGTGATGTCCTTAGGTGAGTTAGGTTTAAGTTGTTCTACGTTCTAGGGGACTGATGATCTCAGATGATAAGTCCCATAGTGCTCAGAGCCATTTGAACCATTTTGAACCGGATGTTGGCCTAGGGTTCGGCTCGGATAGCCACGCCATCTTCGGAACACACTAAAACTACAAACTGCCTAAAGAGGTATGGTCGAACATTGATACAGAACGCCCACAAGTGCAAAATGTTGGACCATGCCTCTTTAGGCAGTTGGTAGTTTTAGTGTGTTCCGAAGAAGGCGTGGTTATCCGCGCCGAAACTAGGTCAACATCCGGTTTCAGTTTGCAATCGAGGCTGATTCTTCATAATCATTAAATTATTCACGATTCCTGACGATCCGCAATGTTAAAAGTTCTCAACTTTTGCAAAGGTCTCGTTGCTACTGCTGCTGAGGTCGAGTTGTCACTGTTGTTACGGCAGGTCGAGTGTGTGAGTTCGTGAAACGGTTCTGGTGCAGTACACCGCTAAGACAATTCCTCCCTGCCACTATTACACAGATATGCCCGGGGGCCAGGTAATACAATAGGAGAGCGAAGGTTCTACAACACTCCAAAAATATAGTGACAATATCACACATCTTTGTGACTTGTTGAATAATGAAGTCCCCAACACTCCATGTAATATAACTCAAAAACGGCGCTCAATGGCTAAGTGCAAATAATCGTAAGTAGATTTCACAATACATGTTGATGATGATGATGATGAGTCCCATACTACTTTACAGAGCGCAGGGGAGCGACGCGGGAGACCCGCGCTGCCTTACTAGGCAAGGTCCTAGTGGAGGTGGTTTGCCATTGACTTCCTCCGTCACAATACATAGCAAATGCAATTTACAACAACTGTCTGTTCGCTTCTAAGAGTTCACTAAACGACATTCCCTGGCTAAGTCAGCCCCAGACGGTGATCTATAACAAAATGGGCGAGAGCTGCTCTTCTATCTTCCGAGTTGGCTTCTGTCTGTTGTCGTTCGGCCATTGGCGGATTGTAATAGGCTGGAAATTGGCCGAGGCGAAGTCGATATCTTCATCCTCAGCGCCGTCCGTGGCGCTGCTGGAACTCACGCAAGTGGTGCGTCTCTATGGCACTGGCACCAACTCGCATCTTTGCGCCTGTGTACTTTTTCACACGTTCAGACTAACCCGAATGAGCAGTAATACTGATACGCAACAAATTCGAAGGACCTTCAATGTTCTACTTAACAACATGCTTACTAAGTTACTTATTTCCTGAGTCTAGTTGTACGTAAATACCAGTGCTGCGGAACACTAATAATCTGTTTTATAGTAGGTGGAAATATTTTTCTATTTTTTAACTTCATGTAGGCAAGGGAGAGAGATTTCCTGCATGTTTCGATAACTTGTTCTGCCCAGTTTAGACATTCATCAAAAATTATGCCGAGATGTTTTCCATTTTTTTAATAGGTTAACTGCTAAGGACTTGCTTCGTCATTGATCAACTTTCTGTGCAATATAATGACTGTGACTTCTTAGAGTTTGATTTTACATCTAGATTTTGTGCTCCTTTTGTCAGAGGACGATGGACATCATTCAATACTGGTATGCAACAACATCTGTAGTGGAGTGAGTGGTGTGAGATACGGAGGAATGGAGGAAGAGAGAGCTCTGTATTCAGGGTTTAATATTAGTGCAGTCAGACTTCCGTATAAAGAGTTCCAAAGGCCAACTGTGATGTCGGATGAGTGTGCAGAGGATTGCAGAGTTTGGTCCAGAGTAGGTACCCTTTCCGCATGTGCAGAAAGAAATGGAAAACACCCATACTACTATTTCTTTAGACATACTTGGAATGGACCTTGCTGTAAAAGACACAGACTTAAAATTTCCCTTTGCCCGAATTTCCGTCATAGCAACCCATCGAGCCCATGAACTGTGAGTGAACAGTGGTGAAAGTCAGGAAAGAAAAGGAGTGATAAGGCCATAAGTGATAAAACCGTAAGGAGCGATTAAACCATAATATGGTTCTGACAGCTCTACAGAAAGGCAAAACAGAAAATTTTCTATGTGGAATGGATAAAAACAAACTGGAGATACATGGTAGGAATGACCTAAGGAGGTGTGGGAGTGCGAATAGAAAGTGGAGATACTTCACGGTAAATGATGACAGCCAAAACAGTTGCAGGATAAATATTTATTAAAATTCTTGACCACGGTTTCGGTATATCTAAATATACCTTCATCAGTAGTAAAATACACTGCAATCACATCCTGCAATGAAGATTCATAAAACAATTGTGCCAAAGGTGGCGTCAGTAGTTAAAACATCATCTTCATTTAACTACTGATGACGCCTTTGGCACAATTGTTTTATGAATCTCGATTGCAGGATAAGATTTCAGTGTATTTTACTTCTGATGAAGGTATATTTAGATATACCGAAACCGTGGTCAAGAATTTTAATAAAGCTTTATCCTGCAACTGTTATGGCTGTCATCATTTACCATGAAGAATTTCAACAGTTGCTGTTTCAGCCATGTTTAAAATCTTGAAAAAGTGGAGATTATTGTTTTTAGAGCTCAGGGTACGAGAGTACTGGTAATAATGGAGTCGAAATGCTAACTGACTGAAAGGGAAAGTTATGAAAGTAAGGTAGGTGAATGACAGACTGAGGATGATAACGTATTACCTGTTGGTTTTTGTCGCAGGATCTTCGGCCGACGCTGGCTTAACTTTGTTTTTATGTGACTGGCGTTGTCAAAAGTTCACACTTGCCTGCCACTGGCACCAGCAATGGAGGGTGGATCTTTGATACTGTCGTTCTGGTGAAACGTCAGAAATTGTTCAACGAACGTCAGCCGAATATTCCGTGACTAAAGCCGAGAGTCAATAACTCAGGAAGGGCCGAAAAAGCCTCAGTAATTTTAAGGATTATGATTCTCAAAGGACCAATAAGTGGCGTAGTATTTACCCAAGAGAGAAAAAATAATGGAAGAGGAGAGGCGCGTTGGAGATGCAAATGAGGTAGTCGTCGAGGGGAGAGATGACAGGTCTGTTGGGAATTATTGTCTTGCAAGAATGTACGAGAGAGGGTAGGTCATAGTAAACGTGTTTCAAGGGAGTAATCTTATTGTAGAAAACTTTCTGAGCACCACCAAAGAGATACCCCTGAAGAGAGACTGCTTGGTAGACATCATCAAATTGCCAATATATTGACACAAGAAAAGATATGAACAAAGATTACTCATGGTCCGTTGTCTGTTCAGATCTCAATCTAAACATTGAGAATTGTGTATTAGAAACAAACAGAATCAAAAGAGAAATATTGAACTCAGAAACGTTAAAGAAGAGGGAAAAGCTAGGGAAGTAGGGGTGTATTTTATATGAAGATTCAGAGCGACCGAGCCAGTTAACAACAAAGAAATACAAGAAATCTTTACAAAATTACCTAATAAAAGCAATTAAATATGATCTAGAAATAAAGAATGGAGAGACAATAAGGAAACTGTAGAGAATGTACAAAATATTAATAGATTTGGAAAGAAGGAAGTGAAAAATGTAAAATTCATGTAGAAGTAGAGAGAGTGTACAAGAGTTTAAATAATAAATAAGATGGGGAACATATAGAGCTAGACAGACTTGGATAGGGTGGAGACATGCATTAACTTTGAACGGTTAGAGAAAGAGGGCTTAATGCATAAAAGATATTGTCATTGAATTGGAGGACGATGATTTGGTGAAATAAACAACTGGAAAGAATACAAGTTGTTATACCAAGAGGCAAGAAGGCAAGATAGGGTAATAATTGAGCTGGAGGAAATATCATAATGATTGAAAGACTTCAAAATTCTAAAGAGTGAATTGGTGAGTGTCTCGTAAGAATATAAAAACAGGAAGACCATGGGGATTGATGAGCTGCCAAAAAAATATAAAAAAACCTTAGATGGAAAACGAAAGAAAGTGTTATTTGTAATACGCAGGGGAATATATTCAGAGTGGTAGTGACGTAATAGTTTCTTGGAATCGGCCTTGCTATCCTTTCAAAGAAAAACAAGTAGAGGAACGTAGAACTTTAAGCCTGAATCCTTCACAAGACTGTATCTTCTACATGAATAAGGATAGAAACTTGAAGTTCAGTTTATGCTTCGAATATGAAATAATACTATGTTGTCAGTTGCCGATCGATGTGATTGGCCGTATAGATCCCATGGTACATTTACCCTCCTGGCCCACTTGCTCGCTCTCTTGTCTGCTAGCCAATATGTGTCGAGTCAGACGGCGACAACAGCAGAAAGCGACCTGCTTCTCTGTTTCAACAGATCCAATTAAGTTATAACTTTGGAGCGTAAAGTACGTTGAGATTAGGGCACTGCACCCCCCTGAAGCGTATGGAGCTTAATTGTCTCGCATCGCATCATTCACTTCCACGTTTATCTGATTTCAGCGCGCTCGCGCACGCGTGTGTGTGTGTGTGTGTGTGTGTGTGTGTGTGTGTATGTGTGTGAGGAGGGGCGGTTCTCTTTCCAACAACTCTGAGCGAACCGGAACGCTGTAAGCGACAACAGTTGATGCATAACACCAGACATCCTCGTAAAAGTACGGAATGTTGTCCTGCAGCCGGTGGACAACACTTTGAACATTCGTAAAAGGGAAGTGAGAACTTTAATCTTAAAGGAAATTTTGAAACAAAGGACTCAGAGATTCTTGTGTACGCATGTAAAAGAAATTGTAAAAGTCTTTTAATCTGATGGGTAAGATATGCTATGTTTCTATCTTCGTACGTGTAGAAACGCATCCTTGTGAATTCTAATGAATCTCTTTGAACTATCAAGTGTTATTTCTGATCAACGCTACAGACTAGTGTACGGGAAAGGTAAGATCAGACAATTAAAGGACTGTATGCATAAGATGAATTACTACTTGTCTGATGATGTTCGTCTCTCATCTACCCAATCTCATATCACTTCGTTACCCCACACGTCCACCTCGCTCTCATCGCTGGCTGGTTAACTTCAGTCATTTTCTGGCTGATGCTGCCATGATCCACGGACGTGTACTATATTGAGATTCTTATTAACGTGTAACATCTGCTTGATACATTTACCAATCAATGTTCTACAGTCCGGCTGACCCCAAGGTACTGTAGAAAATACTAACTGGCCGTACAATAAAGGAAGGTTCTCCTTTTTCACCAGAAACGACACCCACATTTTCGATGAACATTTGTGCAAATGTAACTGCACTCAGGGGACCGTATGGCGTAAACCGATTGTAAATACAAATTAATAACAGACATTTTTACGTAGAACTACCCGAAAGGTGCAAATGACTTTACTTTGCTACAATTAGTTATAACAGATGATGATTTAGTGGACTTCAGAATGTAAATGGAGTTTACCAAATACAATACACCATTTTAAAATTCGGAAGTCTGTAGATGACGAAGTACTGTTGAAACTAGTTACAACCAATAAAGAATCTAAAGCTTTGTCTTGATGATTATACATAAAAAATGTCCTTAGCAAATGCTGTGGAGCATTAAAGACGATGTGCAAATTAGTTAAGCTTTTTTTCTTTTTTTAAGTATACGGATCCCTATTGGGTGCTTTTTTTCAATGTAATGGGTTTCCGCTCCTGACACTGCGTGCAATGATCCAGAAACGACAAACAAACTTCTATCATAGGTTTAACAAAACTTACTACTAAATTACTTACATTATGATCTGCAGTACCTTTCTTTGCTCAGTGTAAACGTTTTATTGATTTATTGGCTTAAGTTTGTCCTCCATGTGTATCCAGTTCTACTTTAGATATAAAATGATCCATTCACTCTTGGTGTGCTAGCCTAGTTATTTGATTGGCATGGTTACGTTTTTGCTTATACTCCGGTTTCGTTCTTCATTCTACAGGAGTTTCTGTGGGCTCTATTTTTTCTTCGACGGCCTTTGCGGTATTTTCAATCCAATCCGTGAATCCTTTCTTTTTCTTTACCTACTTCTTTTTTTCCAGTGCTTCATACGCTGCATTTCCTGTATATTGCCATTCTTTCTCTACGTCCTGTACAATTAGAGTGTCTATCAAATGTCTATATAGTCGGCTCTGATAGATTTTCCTAATGTTTTCCTGTTCCAGAAGGTTCGCCTTAAAGACATTCTTCTGTCTGTCTTCTTGGCCTAAGTTTCTTCCACTTAGCTATTATTGTAACTACTGCGATGGCTAACAGAGCAGAGAAACGTACTGAAGAACTGAATATAACTAGCAAAGAATAGTGGAAATAATTTTACAACAAACTGCGGCAAATAGTTCAAAAGTTGAAGGAGGCTTAGAAGACGGAACATAATGATACTATTGATTCAATCGCAATAGAACTGCAAAAAGTAAAAATTGACGGAATGTCATCGAGTGGAACAGAAATAATATCTGGTGTTCCCCAAGGAAGTGTAACAGGCCCTCTATTGTTCCCGTCCGCAGCTCGTGGTCTTGTGGTTAGTGTTGCTGTCTCTGGATCACAGGGTCCCGGGTTTGATTCCCGGCCAGGTTGGGGAATTTCTCTGCCAGTTCCTGGGTGTTTGTGTTGTCCTCGTCATTTCATCATCATCATCATCATCTTCATCATCATCATCATTCGTGTCAGTGGGAAGACTGAACTGTGTAAAAATTGTACTATGTAAAAATTGGGACTTTGTACAGGTGCTGATGAGCGCGCAGTTGAGGATCCCACAAACAAACCATCATCATCATCATCATCATCATCATCATCATCTGTTGTTTCCGGTCTGCTTACATGGCATAGGAGACAATCTGAGCAATCCTCTTAGATTGTCCGCTGACAATGCTGTCATTTATCGTCTTGTAAAGTCATAGATGATCAAAACGAAATGCTAAATGATTCAGACAAGGTATCTGTATGGTGCAAAAAGTGGCAATTGAATCTAAATCATGAAAAGTGTGAAGTAATCCACATAACCACTAAAAGGAATCCGCTAAATTTCAGTTACACAATAAGTTACGCAAATGTAAAGATTGTAAACTCAACGAAATTCCTAAGGACTACAGTTATGAATAAATTAAAGTGGAACGATCACATAGATCATGTTGTGGGGAAAGCAAACCAAAGGTTGCGACTTATTGGCAGAACACATAGAAAATGTAACATCTGCTCCATTTTCTTCTGGAGTATTGTTGTGTGGTGTGGGATACACATCAGATAGGATTGACGGTGAACATTGAAAAACTTCAAAAAAGGGCTGCTCGTTTTGTATTATCTCGAAACAGGGGAGAGAACGCCACAGACGTGATACACGAATTGGGGTGCAAGTAATAAAAGGAAGACCTTTTTCGCTGCAGTAGGACCTTCTCATGAAATTTCGGTGACAAACTTTCTCCTCAGAGTGAAATTTTTTTGGTACCCGTTTTTATACGGAAAAAAGACCATCATAATGAAACAAGAGAAATTAGAGCTTGCACGGAAAGATTTAAATGTTCGTTTTTCCCTCTCGCTGTTCGCAAGTGGAACTACAGAGAAGTAGCTAAAAGTGATTCGATGAACCCTCTGCCAGGCACTTCATTGGGTATTGCAGAGTAATCACGTAGTCGTAGATATAAACATATTGATTAAGAACTGGAGACATGTATGCAGATGATGTAACAACTTTGGAAGAAAGTCAAGATTACCTACAAAAACAAGTGTAGAAAGTGCATCAATTGTGGAAAATAGAATATAATCTTGGAATATCAACAAATAAAACTAAAATCATAGCTCATCATGATAAATATCCGACCTGCTAAAAAATAGTAACAGGCAGTACACCACTTCAGCAGTTTCCAGCTACAACTTTTTTGTGATGCAACGTAAGCTACGATATGAACAGGAGCATAGAAAATAACATTAACAAATATAATCAGTACGTGGAATGATAGACAAAACATTTCAGAACAAAATACAGAAGGAAACAAAAATTAAAAATTTAGAAAGTAGTGGATACACCTGTATCACTACGTGGAAGTGAGGCATGTCTTCTTAAAAAAAGTAATAAAAGTAAACTAGAAGCAGCAGAAATTATATTTCCCAGAAACGTGAGGGGTGTTACTAGGGAAGACCTTCTAAAGAGTTAAGATATTAGATATTTGTAATATTAATGAAAGGTTCAAATGGTTCAAATGGCTCTGAGCACTATGGGACTTAACTGCTGAGGTCATCAGTCCCCTAGAACTTAGAACTACTTATACCTGACTAACCTAAAGACATCACACACATCCATGCCCGAGGCAGGATTCCAACCTGCGACCGTAGCAGTCACGGGGTTCCAGACTGTAGCGCCTAGAACCGGTCGGCCACGCCGGCCGGCTTCATGATAGGTTTAAAGTAAATAACACATTGTAGAAATATCACTTACAAAGAATGAGTGTGTAGAGAATTCCACGGCATGCTATTCTGTACAAGCCAAGAGGAAGAAAGAATGTAGGAAGAACTAGACTGAGGCGGCAGTGAGAATTTAAAGTCGGAACAGGCACAACTGCCTACGCCTTGAAGTGCAGAAGAAGAAGAAAACACATGTAAAGAGGGCTTAAGTATACGTAAGATGCGTATTTCTGCATATTTTATGATGTTTTAACTGATGAAACTCTCATACTTTTTACACACTTTTTCATTAATTTTTTTCATTACCTCGACTCTCAGTTTGTGTCTCTTCATCCTCCTGTTTGTCGTTCCTTATAACTAAATATATTTCTCTCGTCTCTTCTCTCGACGGTTGAGCCTAGCAGATGCGGTAAGACTCGCAGGATTAATCACTCTAGCAAAGTGTGGAGGAGGGATGAGGAAAGCCTGCGCCGACAGCGACAAGACCCCGCCATTAGCTGCCGGCGATCCCAGGGCACCGCACAGCGCACCACTCGGTTGCCTAACTTAGCCGCATCAGGCGCTCGCCGCGCAACCCAACTGCGATCCACTGAATGGAAGAACACTGTGGGACAAAAGGCGAATTTTAAAGCGTCCCTATTCATTTTCAAAGGCAACGTATTGAACCAGTGCCATAAGTTCTTCAATACATTATTCTTAACAGGATGAAATTGACAAAAGTAAAGGAGTAACCCAATGGGAGTGTTATAAGGCTGTTAGAGATTGCAGTGTATATAAATAAACAAGTTGATTACGTCGGACACTATATGAGGCTTTTCGCAAAACATACTGATGTCTACAGGAATGATGCAACGCCAAATCATTGTAGTGAAATGCAAATATATATATATATATATATATATATATATATATATATATATGGAGAAAATCGATGACCTGTGCAGGGGCTGGCAGTCCCCCCAAAATACAAATAAGTGTAAAATACTTCTCACAAACAGGCGAAGGGACACGTTACTGTTCGATTACGTTATTGGCGAAAAACGACGGAAACAGTAGTAACCATAAAATACTTAGGAGTAACCGTCCGGAGGGACCTGAAGTCGAACGTCACATAAAACAAATTTTAGGAAAACCAGAAGCCAGGTTTTCTCTGCAAAAATCTTAAAGAAATATGCAGAAGGAGTGGCTCACAAAACACATGTTCGACAGATGTTTTTGTATTTTTGTATTTCTTTTGCGTCAGGGACTCTTACCAAGTAGCGTTGCCAGCCGGAATGGCCGAGCGGTTCTAGGCGCTACAGTCTGGAACCGCGCGACCGCTACGGTCACAGGTTCCAATCCTGCCTCGGGCATGGATGTGTGTGATGTCCTTAGGTTAGTTAGGTTTAAGTAGTTCTAAGTTCTAGGGGACTGATGACCTCAGAAGTTAAGTCCCACACTGCTCAGAGCCATTTGAACCATTTTGAACCAAGCAGCGTTAACAGAATATATATATATATATATATATATATATATATATATATAGAGAGAGAGAGAGAGAGAGAGAGAGAGTGAGAGAAAGAGAGAGAGAGAGAATATACAGCGATGAGCGGCACGTTACGTCACAGATTCGTTTAGCGATCATGTGAGTGTCACAGAAATACCCAAATTCCAGTGGCAATCACTACAAGAGAGACGTAGTTTGTAACGGAGACGATATGTATCACTACTGAAATTCCAAGAGCTTTAGTTCTAAGAAGAGTTGTTTCCTTCTCCCACATATGCCTCGCGAAGCCACCGCGAGGAACATAGTCAAATGCACCATTCGCGAATGGAACAGAGACGGGTGAAAATGACCAGAGATACCCTCCACCACACACCTTAAGGTGGTTTGTGGAGTTATGTTAATGTTACAGGAGTCTTTTGTATTATCGAATGTACAGAGAGACAGGGAAACTAATAAAATAAGCACGTTTTTGAGAAGCATCAGTGGTGCAGAGCGTAGTCTGTGTTGATAACATCTTACAAATTATCGACGAATATGTATAGGTATGTTATGTATTCTCACACCACCTAAGGTCTTTATACGTACCCATGCTGTCGGCTGATAAAGTTACGAGCATTCGGAGTATCTCGTCAAATATGAGGACAAGATCAGATGTTATTTCCTCGGCATACAATTAATATAGCTGTCAGTAGAATTAAATATTTGTATTAGTATATTTTGCCCAATGGTATGCGTCAGTTGTAAACTTTATATGCAATATAATTTTATTAACGTGGATTTTTAACAACGTTATGAATAAACTGTTTCGTTGATATGGCTAATTTGTAATACTGTGCCAACATAGAAACTAACTCTGTAACGTATTTATCGGGAAAAAACACCCCAAATCCGATTAAGGTCTTTTGCTTTTGATACATCAAAGTTGCGGTTCGATTCTGGCAAGGCTGTGCTTATGGATGAAAAGGGACTCGTCACTTCTTGCTAAAAACTGGAAAGCAGGAGAAGCAGTTGGGATCAGACCTGCTTCAAAAATATAGAACTCGTTTCATTCTCCGTAAAGACTGTCTCAATGTCTTCTGGGATGTAAGAAGGTATTCTTCTTACACCACTGGTGAATGAAGAATGCGGGAAGGTCACTGGACTCAACTGGAAAAAGAAAACAATTTTTTGCCAGCACAGTGCTATCCAGTGGCAGCTGTAGATACCTGCAACTGTAGACTTGGCTCATGTAACGCAGTTACTTGGAAAACATGGGGTATTGACAGAAAAGGAAATAATCTTGAATAAAAGTGATTTTTTCACATAATAAACATCCTTTCTAAGTTGTCAATGCGTGAATTTCTAACTTTGCTTTTGACTGTGATTGACCATATGTACTTTTAACCGGTGTCCTACAAAGCGAGTGCTATTCAGAAATGAGAGTGCCCCAAAGATTCAGCCATTTAGTATACACGATGTAAGAGATAGCTGTTTACAGCGTACCACAGTGCTGCAGCTGAACTTCCGGCAGCCGGCCGTAGTGGCCGAGCGGTTCTAGGCGCTTCAGTCTGGAACCGCGCGACCGCTACGGTCGCAGGTTCAAATCGTGCTTCGGACATGGATGTGTGTGATGTCCTTAGGTTAGTTAGGGGACTGATGACCTTAGAAGTTAAGTCCCATAGTGCTCAGAGCCATTTTTTGAACTTCAGGCGAACAAATTGATATAGAACACTTGTGATCGAACCATCTGGAAAACAGCCCCAAATTGACCTATAAAAGCCATCCAAGCTATAGCAATGCGCTCCACGTGAGATGTTTTTCTGAAATCGTTTTTGAACATTCAAAACCCCTTGTTCTTACACTTCAAAACGTAACATTGATATTTGTGAAAATTTTATCTTAAAATATTATTCTGTTTAACAGCATACAATTAACTAGTAAATCCTTTGCTTGGCTGGCCTCCTTACTACGAAACCACTTTTCTTGTAAGGGCGAAGTTTAGACTGAATTGTAAACGTGATTAGCTTTTGCATAAAATTTGTGAAAGTATTTTTTCTTTCATTCTTCTCAGGCGAATATTAAATAATGGTAACGACATAGCCGATTAATCCGGTGGTGTAACAGAACGAGAGTATATGGAAAATCTCACACAGGACGAATACAGTCTGAGGTTGTTGCCCTGCTTGATACTGTCTTGTATCAATTTGTTCGTCTCGACTTCTCCTAGGACGATGTGGTACGTTGTAAACAGTTACCGATTACATACTGCATACCATTATTATCAGCCAACTGATATTTCATGCTAGATTAAGGCCTCGTCTAGACATTAAGGGATTCCAAAATACGTATCGATACTGCTCCGGCGCATATCCTTAAATGAAAATGATTACCTCTCCTGTCTACTTCACCTCCATACGTGATAGGCCTTCGGGCAGTTCCAACAGGTTGAGTTTTACCTCCAAGGCAGTACGAATATCCAAATTCATCGTTGGACGTATGATCAGTACATCGCTTATGCCTCCAGCCGTTATTGCTATTAGATGAATACGGCGGCGGTCTTCACTTTCATTACGGACATATTAGGCTGGTGCAAAAGTTCGTATATTTTTCTTGTAAGTTTGATTAATACAACAGACACACATAACAGAGACTTTGGACATCAATAGTATATTCTCCTTCACTATTTACAACAGTCTGGAACAGTGGGTTATGTTTTCTATCCCGTGACTCTAGAAATCAAGTGGTTTTCAGGCGAAAAACTCGTCGAACCATGTTCCGAGTGCATTCTCATGCGGGAAGAAAGTTCCTTGAAGGTTGTTCGATCGAGAGTGGAACAGGCGAAAATTAGAGGGAACATGATCGGTTGAATGAGTGCGGAAAGATTTCCCAACCTAGCTCCTATTTAGTGCCTTTCGTCAGTCCAGCAGAATGCCGACGGGTGTTAACGTCTAGTAGCGTTACTTCACGCAGTTTTCCTTGTCGTTGTTCTCGGACTGCGTCTGCAAGACGTCTCACTTCTTGACAATAAACGTCAGAAGTTCAGAAATGTTTCAAATGGCTCTGAGCAGTATGGGACTTAACTTCTGAGGTCATCAGTCCCCTATAACTTAGTACTACTTAAACCTATCTAACCTAATGACATCACACATTTCCATGCCCGAGGCAGGATTCGAACCTGCGACGGTAACAATCTCGCGGTTCCAGACTGTAGCGCCTAGAACCGCTCGGCCACCAGCGGCCGGCCTCCAAATGACAAAATGACAATATGTAAACTCAGATAGCAGCAGTAAACTACACAACCGACAAATTAACCATTGCAACCAGCATACCAACAAGAAAAATAAAAGCGCTAAGAACTCTTGCACCAATCAAATAATTACTCCAGTCTCTTTTGTTTATGATACGAAAAGAGCTGAACATATACGACATAAAAAATTTAACATTTTAGTACTAGGCATATTTGACTTATAGGTCCATAGTAATTTTCTCCTTCGAAGCACTTTCCTCCATATTCACATACTTCTTTAATTTGTGTTACCACCTCGACATGGAGCCGGGAAAACTTTTCAAAATGTCTATTAGCTCCCATGAGGATTTATCTTTGAAGCCAATAAATATGTCAACACTTCGCCATTTTAGCACTGATATTTGTTTAGGGAAACAGCGATTTCGAGGTTGTAGAGTCACTGAATATGGTCAGTGATTTTCTTTTTGTCACAAGACTCGCGAATTGAGAGAGATGAGTGTACAGGAATTTTCACTTGTTTTGCTACAACTGTGGTCTCTTATTGTAACATTTTTCGCGCAGCCATTTCAACAGGCTTGCACATTAACTCACAAACCTTGGCGCAAAAAATTAAATGTACAGTTATACTGGCATGTAATACTGAGATCGTCACATAGTCACCGGATCGAGACTGTCGTGTTTGTTTCGGTCGTGGAGATTTTTTGCTCGTCATTACTGGGCTCCCTCGATGTTTTCGCTCGAAACCTTACAGCCGTCTTCAGTTACGATCATTTGCTTGACTTTTTCGGCATCGTCAGCTTTCTCAAGCATTCCTTGCGAAACATTCAATAGCTATTACGTCTGTTCTTGGGCAATCAAACACAGATGCAACTTTTGGCAGCAATCTCACAACTGTAAGCACTCGACAGTAGGGCGACTCCTGTAATGTCTCACATTGATAGAAAACTGTTGTAACGCACCAGATCTCCACTTTTCTTGATGTGAGAGCTACCGTTAGGAAGTTCACAGTGGGAACGAATCCAAAACAGGTAATCAAACTTCTATACAGTCCTTCTGTTTTTGAAATGCGACAGCTGATCAGTTAGCCAAACATCTACCACGTGTTTCTGAAGGTAATCCGTAAGATGCACTTTCATTAAATCACTCGAGACTGTAACTGACGATTAACAGAAGAGGGTGATGGAACTTCCTTACAGATTAAAACTGTGTACCGGACCGAGACTCGAACTCACTACCTTTGCATTTCGCGGGCAAGTGCTCTACCATCTGAGCTACCCAAGCACGACTCACGACCCTCCCTCACAGCTTCACTTCTGGCAGTACCTCGTCTCCTACCTTCGCAGGAGAGCTTCTGTGAAGTTTGGAAGGTAGGAGACGAGGTATTGCCGAAAGTGAAGCTGTGAGGGAGGGTCGTGAGTCGTGCTTGGGTAGCTCAGACGGTAGAGCACTTGCCCGCGAAATGCAAGGGTCGCGAGTTCGAGTCTCGGTCCGGTACACAGTTTTAATCTACCAGGAAATTTCACATAAGCGTACACTCCGCTGCAGAGTGAAAATTTCATTCTAGAAGAGGGTCATGTAAATCAGGAAAGGATGCATTAGGGTAAGTAGTGATTAGAGCCCTTAAGAAAAAAGTATAGCTTGCAAACTAGCTGACCGAACGACATCCTCGTGAAAGTTTGGAACTGTCTGGGTACGACGGGAACAGATATATTGACAGGCATAATGTAGAATTGGTGATGTCTGTAAACAAGAAAGGATTCCTCATAAACTGAGAGACAATATAGACGATGCCATTTACATGATGCAAAGTGACATACAGTATTGTGCTAACAATAGACGAATAAAAAGAAACATCTGATGTAGTCTGCGCTCCGTAAGCGTACTGAAAAGTTTAGAAACTGGGAGTAGGAATGTAGATCACATTTAGACATCTTGAGTAAGTACACGACGGAACACCATGGAAAGGAACATTTATATGGATGATATACAATCAAGTACTAGGGAAATATGTACACGTCATAGACAACATGCATGAAAACGCGATAACACCGGTTAGAAGCAGTGAACGTTAGACAGAATGACTTCGCTTGCATCGGAAATATGGTCTCAGCCTTTACAACTTTGATTTAGTTATGGAGTTACTGTCAGCGGTAGTTAGTTAATGCTGTGCCCATGTTTGTCATTCGTCGATTAATCAGTATTGCTTGTTTGTCTGTGACTGTTACTGGGTACGATTGATAGAGGGCATAGAAAAGATTGAAGGAAGAACGGCGCGTTTCGTTTCGGGATTGCTTAGTAACCGCAAGAGCGTTAACCAGATGCACATCCAGTTCTGATGGCAGAAGCTATTAGAGGCGTTGTGTGTAAGGAAAAGTTGGGAGCACACTACTGTCTCGCATATAAACCTCGCAAATCATCCACGGCGGTTTAATCTGATTAATTGAAGCCTATGCAGACTTTCCTCTCACACACTATCCGCGAGTGTGATAGAGGAAGGTATTGCTGTGAGAGATTTCAGTTGTGCTATATGTATTGAAAAGAGATGAGTCATATTGAAAGAAGGCTCATGAGGATGGCAGTAGATGTCTTCAGGGAAAATGAAAGACAAAAATAAAAGTCGAATCGATTGCCTACGAGACAACCATAGTGCCAAAGTCTTACGCAATTTGTCACACATAAGCACGGCTTAAATTGAAGAAACCTTATTGTAGTTACTTCAGTGTACTCCATTTCAGAACGTGTTATACATACTAGTAACGGATAGCTGTGAAGATTATCAATATATTATGCTGACCATCTCTTCTTTTGTGTTTTTCTCTGAAGACTCGAACTTGAAAAAAGGTAGTGAGATTGATAACAGAAGTAAAACAAGAGTAATGGAGTGTAGCAGAATTAAATCAGGTGGTGATGAGGGAACTGGATTAGGAAATTAGGCATTAAAAGTAACAGACGTGTTTTGCTATTTGGGCAGCAAAATAACTAACGATGACCGAACTAGAGAGGATATAAAATGTAGAAAGGCAATTCAGCGAATGCATCTGAAAAGGAAATATACATTAATATCTGCAATAAAGTTAAGTTGTGTGGCATGAATGACTGGGAGACCTCGCAGGGCAGATTTCGCTGCCTAACTGAAAGGTTTTCCCTATCCTTCGCGCCTCTAGGCGCCTTTTCTCCACGAAGTATGACAGCAGTGTAAATAAGTGTATCTGTTAAGTGTAGGTGACTGTAATGTGTATGTCTGTGTGGAGTGTAGTGTCATGGCCGTGTTGGCGTTGCTGAGAGAATAGCGGCAAGGTGACCGCTGAGCTTAATGTCCCCATCCGACGGGAAGACAACCATTAACAGCGCCAGGAAATACCGAGGAGAGATTTTGAATTCAATCCAGGACACTGGCGCAAAGACTGGTGAAACAAGGGGAATATTGTGAACAGCAAGCAGGGTAAGCGGACCGTCAGCGGTCCAAGTACATGCCGCACTCGAGTGTGCTTATGTCGGCGACTTGACGAGAACCGGTGTATCCAACTCGGCACAGCCGCGACTTTACCTCCAATACTTGCAGTTGCACGAGGAATTTGTCCATATCCGCTAAAAGTGGATTCGCACTATTTTGAATATGTCCAGCATACGTAAACATTGTGCCTTTGTGTGCCGTGATTGTATGATGCAACAAGCAACTGTGAGCTGTATGTATACAGCCGGTTGCACTAGCTGGTTTATGTTTAAAATTATTTCAGCGACGAGAAACCTTTTATAAGGTGCTGCTTTTATCCACTTGACATCTTGAGCGTGAGGGCAGCGTAAACTGAACATGGTTTACAGCAAAAAGAATTTAAGTCCTGCAGATGACCTCAAGGCCTGTTCAAACCGGTTGTCATAAATGAAGCAATATTTCATGCGATCTTGGCTGCTGAACGGTGTTTACCGACTATCCTGCATTCTGTGCTGTATTATTCTGTATGTTACTTATCCTTTTCAAAGTTAAAGGTTACTTTTCCATAACTACACTACTGACC
Source organism: Schistocerca cancellata (assembly GCF_023864275.1). Classification (NCBI taxonomy): domain Eukaryota; kingdom Metazoa; phylum Arthropoda; class Insecta; order Orthoptera; family Acrididae; genus Schistocerca; species Schistocerca cancellata. The sequence continues at coordinate 1,253,162,944 of NC_064626.1, forward strand.
ATTAAAATTGCTACACCAAGAAGAAATGCAGATGATAAACGGGTATTCATTGGACAAGTACATTATACTAGAACTGACATGTGATTACATTTTCACGTAATTTGGATGCATAGATCCTGAGAAATCAGTACCCAAAACAACCACATCTGGCCGTAATAACGGCCTTCATACGCCTGGACATTGAGTCAAACAGAGCTTGGATGGCTTGTACAGGTACAGCTGCCCATCAAGCTTCAACACGATACCACACTTCATCAAGAGAAGTGACTGGCGTATTGTGACGAGCCAGTTGCTCGGTCACCATTGACCAGACGTTTTCAGTTGGTGTGAGATCTATAGAACGTGCTGGCCAGGGATGCAGTCGAACATTTTCTGTATCCACAAAGGCCCGTACGGGACCTGCAACATGTGGTCGTGCATTACCCTTCTGAAATGTAGGGTTTCGCAGGGATCGAATGAAGGGCAGAACCACGGGTCGTAACACACCTGAAATGTAACGTCTACTGTTCAAAGTGCCGTCAGTGCGAACAAGAGGTGACCGAGACGTGTTACCAAAGGCACCCCATACCACCACGCCGGGTGATACGCCAGTATGGCGATGACGAATACGCGCTTCCAATGTGCGTTCACCACGATGTCGCCAAACACGGATCCGACCATCAAGATGCTGTAAACAGAACCTGGATTCATCCGAAAAAATGCCATTTTGCTATTCGTGCACCCAGGTTCGTACACCATCACAGGCGCTCCTGTCTGTGATGCAGCGTCAAGGGTAACAGCAACCATGGTCTGAGCTGGTAGTCCATGCTGCTGCAAACGTCGTCGAACTGTTCGTGCAGATGGTTGTTGTCTTGCAAACGTCCCCATCTGTTGACTGAGGGATCGAGACGTGGTTGCACGATCCCTTACAGCCATGAGGTTAAGATGCCTGTCATCTCGACTGCTATTGATACGAGGCCGTTGGGATCCAGCACGACGTTCCGTATTACTCTCCTGAACCTACCGATTCCATATTCTGCTAATAGTCATTGGATATCGACCAACGCGAGCAGCAATGTCGCAATACGATAAACAGCAATCGCGATAGGCTACAATCCGACATTCATCAAAGTCGGGAACGTGATGGTATACGCATTTCTCCTCCTTACACGAGGCATCACAACAACGTTTCACCAGGCAACGGCGGTCAACTGCTGTTTGTGTATGAGAAATCAGTTGGAAACTATCCTCATGTCAGCACGTTGTAGGTGTTGCCACCGGCGCCAAACTTGTGTGTATGCTCTGAAAAGCTAATCATTTGCATATTACCGCATCTTCTACCTGTCGGTTAAATTTCGCGTGTGTAGCACGTCATCTTCGTGGTGTAGCAATTTTAATGGCCCGTAGTGTAATTTGTAAACAGCCTTGTGTAAGCGGAGCAGATACAACAGCGGCCGCAAGTGGGCAAATAAGCGACTTTGACAAAGAGCACATTGTTATGGCCTGGTACCTGGAACGAGCAACTTGGAAACGGCAAAGATTATCGGATGTTCACGGTCGTTGTCGTCAGCATCAATGGGACGTGGTTGAAGGTCGCTGAAACCACCGTTAAGTGACAAGCCCTTGGACGTCCACGTCCAATCACAGAATGTGGATGTTAGAGGATTTTCCGCTCAGTAAATCAAGATAGGTGTCGATTTGTGGCAGACCTGACGACGGGGTACAACATTGTTGCAGGCACAAACGTTTCAGAGCGTACTGACAACGCATATTGTTGAATATTGGGCTACGTAACAGTCCACACCTACATGTTCTCCTGTTAACCGAATGACATCGACAGCATCGTAATTGGCCATGTGAAGCACATTCCTTTCATTAAGGGGAATGGCTGCTCGAAACATGCATCGCATCACGGGCGAAGCACAACGGACGAAGGCCAGTGAGTAAGTATTATGCTATGGGGGACATTTACCTGGGATTCTACCTGATGTACGCTGGTAATCGAAGGAACCTTGACATCGGTGGAGTACATGAACTCTATTGCGGACCATCTGAATCTCCTAATGCTGAAGACTTCATTGACGGTGATGGTACCTTCCAGTAGAGTAACTGTCTGTGTCATTGGACAAGAATCGTGCTGCAGTGGTTTCAGGTGAATCATAGTGAGCTCTCATTGATGTCTTGGTAGCCAAATTCACCTGATTTTAACGCGAAAATACACACCTGGGACACTATCGGGCACAAGATCCGCGTAATGTAATGAAAAAGTGGGACCTGTGCCCCTTATCAAAGATTTTCGATTACACGTCACGCAGAATCGATGCTGCATTGCGTTCCAAGAGTGGAACAGTGCCCCATAAAGCAGGTGGTCACAGTGCTTCTCCTTCACTGTAGTTCATACTCATCAGGAGTTTTGCAGAGGAATGCTTTCATCACACTGGTCAATTACAGCTGATGTGTGGTGATTTATATTGATCGTATTGTATAATCCTGATTCGATCATATCAGAGAGATTGTAGAACTGCTGGTGACGCTGTCTGTTAATCTGCCTCATTAATGGAAATCTAATAGTGGCAATTAACAATGAAGTAACAGAGCTACATTACTTCACTCACATTTACAGAGTAAAAGAAACAACCCATACACACTAAATGCAAGCTAGTGACATTCATCAATATTACTCAGTTTTACATTTTAGTGATGTTCATGTTGTTTTTAATTTTAAATATCTCCCACGTTGCCTTTGTTTTTAAACGAAGTTTTCTACAGAATTATGAATAGCAATTTCAAAACAACTGAAATGGCTTTTATTTTTCAATATTGTCGCAAGCCATCAATAATATGAACCAAAATACCTTTAGAATCGTAAAAGAAGACTAGACGGTATTGTATGAAATAGAATCAAGTCAGAAAGAAACACATTTGCTATGCTTTCTACGAACTAGACTTGTGTCTGCTAAATTATGATCTTAACAATTAAGTTGACAATAAGTTAGCCAAGACGGCTTGTGTTGCAAGTGTGATGGTTCTTTGTTTGTCTACATTATTAATTGAGAATATTCCTTTAAAGCAATACACTGACGTCCAAAAATGTTGGTATCAAGCAGGAAGCAAAGTTTTTTCAGGTATTGTGTCAACAGACACTCCTGCTCTTGTAAAGTATGTCGGCTATTTTCAGACATTTGCGTAAAAAGAAATTTGATAATGGTCAAGAAGCGCACCCCAGACTTTATGGTTATTTTTCCAAATACAATAATCTGGAAGAAGGATAACTTTTGCCCTTACATCGTGCACAGGGTGACTTGGCATTGTTCACGGCTGGCTTGGATCAGTTGGAGCAAGTGTACAGTAGAGCGCTCGCAGCCGGATCGCTCTCTGGTTCGCCCCCTGCGCTCTCCTGGGACGCGCGCCCTGTCAGAGTCGGTAATTACTCGCCGCGCCCACCGGCCCTGGAGCAGACAGTTCTGACCACTGCGGACTGCTGCAGTGACGTCACGAGACGGCTGAGGTAACACGAGGTCTGCCTGTGTTGCAGGCAGCCGGGCGCTGCCACTGGAGCGGACGGCGATGACGATGACGTCGATGGGCCGCGGCTCGCTGCTGACGCTGCTGGCTCTGCTGACGGGTGAGTACCTGCTGCAGGCGGCTGACAGCCTGCCAGCCAATCGGCTCTCCTACACATTTACCCAGCCATTTTCCTTCAGTCAAAATGTAAATCTGTGAATCTGTTGTTACTCTGTGCCATAATAACAACAAACTACGGGAAAAAGTTCTCAGATGAAGGAGCGTGGCGGCTATCAATATCAAAAACTATTGAACAGCCACTCCAGTTGCTTAATATGGTCTCTATTTTAGTCCACAACCAGCTTCGGCTTTATATTGAAGCCATTTTCTAAGAGGATAGATAACTGTTATTGTAATTACGCGGTATAAAGGCTATTTACTTTAAATCACATAATATGAAATTTTTTTTTTACTTGTAAATAATAGATTTCAGCTATCAGTCGCCATTTTGAAATTTTATTGGCAAATCTAGATTTCAGCTAAAAACCAGCCATTCTCAATGCTAAGAATACAACAGGTACATAGATAGATGATGTCATAAAAAAGTTGCAATTAATGGCATAACTCTGGCTGGAGTGGCCAAGCAGTTCTAGGTGCTACAGTTTGGAACCGCGCGACCGCTACGGACCCAGGTTCGAATCCTGCCTCCGGCGTGGATGTGTGTGATATCCTTAGGTTAGTTTGGTTTAAGTAGTTCTAAGTTCTAGGGGACTGATGACCACAGCAGTTAAGTCCCTTAGTGCTCAGAGCCAATAGCTTAACTCATATGGTTTGTATATTACATACCACTATCATTTTTGATCAATGCATCTGACTGATGTTTGGCACCATCTATGAAGTATTTAGTAAATATGACGAACAATATACTTATTATGTTTTAATAAAGGGACATGTAACATAAAAAAAATACATTTAAGCCATATCAGCTAACAAATGTATACAGCACGTGTCTTCTAGTGTTTTGTAAAAAAAGTTTTTAAAAATTAAAATAGTTTTACCCAACTCATGTAATTTAAATGTTTTAATAATAATAACGGAGTCACAAGGAGTGAACATGGAAATTTTATTACTTGATGATAAATATAAGTTGGACGACAATGTAAGAATTTTACTTATGTTCCATTTCATGTAATTAAATTTGAAATGGTTTACTTCCCTTAAGGTTTATACGTAATTCACATAGATGGAGCCATATGACCAACCGATGTGTTCTCCACACAGCCTGCCTTCCACAAACATTAGTATTCAATTAACTGTGGATGAAGCCCGACTAACTGTTATAACATGCAATGATCAAAAATGATAATGGTATGTAATATACAAACCATATGAGTTAAGACATTAATTGCAACTTTTTTATGACATCATCTAAGTATGTACCTGTTGTATTCTTATCATTGAGAATGGCTAGTTTCTAGCTGAAATCTAGATCTGTCAATAAAATTTCAAAAGGACCACTGATAGCTGAAATCTATTATTTACAAGTCAATATAACAGTCGCTGCGTGCAACAGCCTTCTGAATGGAAGGTAAACTGATGAAAAATTTTTGTTTGTCCATCCTTCTGAATTGAGGTTTGACGGACTCCACCGTTCACTTAGGTAATAAAATGGAACGCCTTCAGCCGTCCTTACGATGTTAATTATTATTTGGCTACCAGATTCAGTGCTTCAGTACACCACCGCGAGTTGGTAGTTGATGGTTGGAGACACAACATCGTTTTTACTGGTCTGCGAAAACCAGTTCATAGACGTTGACCACTGATAAATCGCGTATACAATTAGAGGTAACCCCCTCAGCGTCAATTAAGGCCTGAAGATGGTGTACTGAAGTACGGAAACTGGTAGCCATACAATAAATAACATCGTCAGGATCGCTGTAGGTGTTCCATTTTATTATATGAAAAATTTTGGGTTTACGCTAGTACAGTACAGAAAAAGAAAGAAGAAAGAAAATTAATTTACAATGAGCTACGGCGTAATGTCATATGACTGCGACATATGACAAGTCGGCTACATTTAAAAGTATGTGCCCAATAATATCGTAGGAAAATGGACGTGTCATTGTTATAAGAAAACTGTACCTTTTGGTATAATGAAATTATTGGAATAAGTTAGCTTTAAAAAAGAGCTATATTTTCAGATATTCGAAATTTTTAAACTACGTGCTTTACCAATCTAAAGCTTTAAGTACTTATTGGATTTAACTAAATTCTAAAATTGTTGAAATGGACGGTGCGTCCAGACCAAGTATAAAATTACAGCCTCTAGCGTGACCGGGCAAAAGCTAGAGTACAGACAACTGTAGGGGATGATAGCACGTCTTGGACACAACGTGGACTATTTGCAAGAACATGTTTAGTACTGTCTGAATGCAGCTACGAAATTGCGGAGTGCGTTTAAAGGCTCAAATGGTTCAAATGGCTCTGAGCACTATGGGACTTAACATCTGAGGTTATCAGTCCCCACGACTTCTACTTAAACCTAACTAACCTAAGGACATCACACACATCCATGCCCGAGGGAGGATTCGAACCTGCGACCGTAGCAGCAGCGCGGTTCCGGACTGAAGCACCTGGAACCGCTCGGCCACAACGGCCGGCCTTGGCGTTTAAAGGAAACCGTCGATATCGTGCCTGCATTTGTCCAGGAAAGTGATGTTTCTTACTGTGCACGGATTGCTGAGCGTCGTTTCCATGATTTTGTTCAGGCAGGTATAAATTTATATTTCTTCATAAACGTCCATAAAGTTCTCTTCTTCACTGTATGAAGAATGACGAAATATTTTTCGTTGCTGTGCACCGAGGTATTATCGTGTACGCAGTGGACTCCACAGGTGGCTCTGTTTCCTATATTTTACCTTTTTAATTATGTGTGTTCCTTGTGTCGCATGTTAAAAATTCTTCCTGCATGTCTGCTTCAGCTAGCTTTACAGTCAGAACAATAAATTTGGCATATGCTACCGTTTTAGTATAAGTCGTGCTCAGGGTCAATGTTGTGTATTTAAATGCGTAGCACTGAAGATTGCTATCTATACGCGACGTGTACATTACGCTTAAAACAAATAAATAAAATAAAAGGAAAAAAAAAGATTGCAAGGTTGGTGAGTTTATACGAAACCTAGTAGTAGAAAGGAAGCGACACAATTGTTTTTCATGTAGCTCTTTTTTGTTGCTACTAATTTCTTGTAGACATCATGACATTACAAATTACGCCCTTATTCTAGGTTATAGTTCCTTTTCAACTTCAGCGGAATATAGCGGCAATTTAAGGAGTCTGCTATCGATCGAAAGAATGTCTTTTTATAATGAGCAGGATGACATCGCCTCGCCACAGCTGTATGTAAGTTACTGTTTTTCTCTTGTTTCCTTTATTTTTCTTTACGTATGCCTACACTTAAATTTTTCAAGTCCTGTAAGGTAAAAAAATTAAATATGGATTACATCCTGCACCTGCAATGTAATTTCAGACCCACTATAAAATGGCTTCAATGCAAAACCCGAAACCTGTCTGTCGTTGTCTAAAATAAGGCGGAAACTAATAATATCTCAAATATCTCGCGAGGCCCCACAAAGGAAATTCCAGGAAGCCCTTATCCTCCTGCACACACAGTGGAAACATGTTACAAGCATGTAGTTCGCCATTTCGCTGAGCAACCCTCAGATTTTTAATAATTTTCGCTTCCATCTCGGTCAGCCACAACATATGATCCTATGCAAGAAATAGAACACAATGCTAACTGTTGATCTGAGGACTACAGAGTAATAATGTTGAAACCAGGGACATAAGAATATAGAGTGTTCGGCATTCGAATTACACCACTAAAGAGAGCGAATAACGAAATTTTAGTTATCGTGCATATACAATATAGTATGAAGAGTGCATTATTTAATCTGTAGGTGATTCTGGTCCCTGTACAAGCAACAATGGCTGTAACTTGGCTGGGAATAGACCGGACCTGTGTCAGGCTGACAGACATAGCTACGTCTCTCTGTTATACTTCAACTCCACCCCTAATTTCCTCAATCGTGAGTAGTGGCATGCTAGTCTCTCCGCAGTCCTAGACAAGATAGTTTATCGAGCGAGGTGGCGCTGTGGTTAGCACACTGGACTCGCATTCGGGAGGATGACAGTTCAGTCCCTCGTCCAGCCATCCTGATTTAGATTTGCCGTGATTTCCCTAAATCACTCCAGGCAAATGCCGGGATGGTTCTTTTGAAAGTGCACGGTTGATTTCCTTTCCCGTCCTTCACTCATTCGATGAGACTGGTGACCTCGCTGTCTGGTCTCCTCCCCCAAACAACCCAACCCCAACAAGGTGGTTGGTGGATAAGAGATAGGTAAAGCAAATGGTCGACTTCTGTTCATTGGAAGAATTTTGGGAAAGTATAGTTCATCTGTGAACGAGACTGCTCGTCGGACGCTGGAGCGACCTATTCTTTAGTATTGCTCGAGTGTTTGGGATCCGCAGCGGGTCGGTTTAAAGGAAGAAACAAAAGAACGGGCTGCTAGATTTGTAACCGGCAGTTCTGAACAACACCCAAGTATTACGGAGATGCTTCGGGAAGTCAGATGGGGACCCCAGGAGGGAAAGCGAAGTTCTTTTCGAGGACATTGTTGAGAAACTATAGAGAATCAGAATTTGAAGCTGGCTAGAAAACGATTCTATGATTCACGTAAGGACCACGAACATAAGTTACGAGAAATTAGGGCTCCTACCGAGTCATATAGATAGTCATTTTTCGCTTGCTCTATATGCTAGTGGAACAGGATAGGAAACCAGTAGTGGTACAGAGTACACTCCACCACGTACTGTGCGGTAGCTTGCCTAGTGTGTATGTAGATGCAGGTGTAGATGTAGGCCATGTGGCGTGCAGTAGATTGCGGTATTTCACAAATCGTGGGCAGGACTACAACAAAACCAATTATTTATTATTAGCGTGAATGAGGTTTCATTTAGCCACTGCCTCTCCCGGCTAAAGGCAGTTATGCTGTTAAAGAAATCTCCGTCTGGGAATGTTTAGCAATGTTGTCTGTCAAGCAGTGTAAATGGCACTAAGTTCATGTTCAAGAGTGATCTCATACAAATTACTGCTAGTGTTATTCAAGGTGGTAACACTTTTCCTTAAGTAAAATGAACAGTTTTTACACACAATACCACACGCGCACAATAATAATGTACTTTTTCCTGTTAAAAGTATTTCATAAAAGTTCTTACGAAATAATTAGGCTTCATACATTAGCAGAGAACAATTTTTATCACGTAAGATGCTGTTTGTACTATACGTAAGATTTTTTCACAATCTAAGTGAAATTTATTACCTTTGAGTGGGTTCTGGGCCACCAATATACAATTATTATCGCAATAACTGACCATCAAGATTTACGTCGGTTTAAAAATTGAATTTAAAACTGTCGCTGCAATATTTCACTAAGATGGCGGCTATCGTAAGACAAATACTTATCTAATCTGGTTCAGACATTATTTCACAAATAAAAGATAATATATATTAAATCTATCAACATTTAAAAGTAATTTTCAATGTTACTCATTTATTATTCAGCATTTTACCAATAAATCGCGCTGTAGATCAATAGCCGCTAATGGCAGCGCTCCATTGTAGCAGAACAAAAATACGTAACATTTATACAGGACGAAAATCACACAAAAATAAAATTTTGAACGTACGTATTGATTTCCATGACACAGAAACTCGATTTACTTAAACCTAACTAACCTAAGGACATTACACACACCCATGCCCGATGCAGGATTCGAACCTGCGACCGTAGCAGTCCCGCGGTTCCGGACTGCAGCGCCAGAACCGCTAGACCACCGCGGCCGGCAGTTCGAACAAGAAGAAGGATTATTCTAGAAGAATCATAGATAACAAAAGATGTAATTTTTCATTATCTTTTACCATAGGTATTGTCTGAGATAAAGGTTTTCACAGAAAATTAAACTATGTCACTGAAAATTATTATTTATTATTTTAGTAACGAGGAAGTGCTTTTTTAATATCACTAGAATGTTCACTCAGATACCACACACAATGATGTCGAATTTTCTGAATAAATATATGCGTGGATATTACAACCTGGAGAACATGTTGGTCGGTACAACAGTCAAACGCCCCCTGCATTGAAGAAGGACAGGACAGCAATGGAAAATTCGCTTCTTGAGAGCTAACGTCATGGAGAACTCAAAGATAGCGCATACAGCCACCAGACTCAGTAAAAGAATGACTGCTGACCAGATCACCGGTGATGTGAACGGGAGGTGACCGTATTATGCAACATGTACAATCAGGCAACGTTCGCTCTCCTTGGGTCATCTACATACGATTCCGTCCGTCGTGTTGTACACAGCACCGGAAGTCTCCCGAAATCTCCAAAGACGATGTGGTGGCACCCGTGGGTCCATTGTCATTAGGCGTTCTGTCTTCTACCGCGACATTAAAGGTCGCCATATTGACAGTTCGTGACGCTCCAAACGTCGTCTTACAACCTGTGTGGCTACTTTTCTTAGTGTAGACGAGCCAATTTCTTGACTCACGGTACTGAATTGGCTGTAAGATCCTGCACAACCAAATTGACAGTGTGTGCTCTCGGGTTCTAGTTGCCTGATGCTCTTGAGATCCAGCATGGAGTAGAGTATAGTACTCCTAAACCCATCGACTCCGCAGAACATTGTAATGCGGGCAGCCACAGCCGCTAAATTTCATAATGGTGGAAGTAAAACGAACGGCAAGACAACTGTAACTGGTGATTTCCTTATTGTTGATTCTATTTTCGCTTCATGGTCGTGAGCAGTAACAAAGCAGAGGCGTAAACAACAGTCTAGTTAGGACACCATCTTTCCACAAACGGATTCCTGCACCACCTCCTAATGCAAGGCATAACACATCTACATCAGTACTCCATAAGCCACCTGACGGTGTGTGGTGGAGGATACTTCTGAGATCACTTAGCCCCGCTTCCCTTTGCTTCCCTTTTCCACCCGCGAATAGCGCTTCGACGGGGCAGTTTGTTCTCACACTATCCTTTAAACAATCAGTCCAACTACCTGTATAGGTTCCAGGTCGTCTGCCCTTTCATTCTGCAAGGGTAGACACTGGTTTTGCCGACAAAAGCAGCACTGACAAAAATTCAACTACATATCTACCTCAAAAAGACCACATAACTCCCGTCCATGGGTAGCAGCTGAAAGTTAGTTAAACTAGCGTACGTTTGGGATTCTTGCATGACTCGTTTGAAAAAATGTCTAAAAATGCCTTTAAGTTGGTTTATTGCCTTCAAAACACGGAATGTGGCTATCAAGTTCGTAATGAGTGTCTCGATATCTTGTAACGTTACGAGTCAATCCGCAGTAGTGTTTTAAATCAGTACGGGCTCGTAGCTTTGGAGCTGGTGGCGGTGACAGCCGCTTGTATCTCGGCGTGATTCACTCTTGCCTGTCGCTAGCACGGCCGAGGGAAGAGCTACTTGTGTCTGTTTCAGCGACAGAATATTCTAGCCCATAAGAATCAAAATAAACGATACTAAATATTCAATTTTGATGAAACTTAATATGTAACCTTTTGTTATTAAAATGAAGCTGGCTGCTAAATCTCAGCATTCTGGCTCGAATATTTTCAGAATTAGATAAAATTACCTAAAATACCAAAAACCGACACTTAGGAAATTAAATTCAGTTAGGAACTATAATAGTTTATCTTCTGATATTATTTGAAAACATAAACAGAACTCTCAGTGTGCAGAGTTAATTAATTTAAATTTTCATATTAAAACTTTAATTTTTTTTTTGGTAATATAGAGTTCATACTAAATTATTATTTGTGTCTTATGACGCTGTGTGAGTAAATGAGAGTGAGTGACAGTGTGTATGTGGGACATACATTAAATTTCAAGATTAATTTTATATAATGCATTACGCAATCATAGCGTGGGAAAGATGTTTGTACCTACTTTGCTGATGACGCATGTCCAAGCATACTTGTTTTTGTAAGATGGCAGCCAGAATATTTCTAGCGTAATGTTTTCCTAAAGTTATCTTAAGATTAATTTTCGTTTAGTTTCAAGTAATAAACATTATAGTAATAATTTGCTTCTCAAAGTGATGCCAATGAATCTGATGTAGTGATTGGCTCAGAACAGTTTAGGCGCGAATATGATCTTGAAAGATTGATCCGATTGGCTGTTCATTTGATCAACCAATCAGAGTGAAGTCTTTCATGCGTTCTGTCAAGTAGTATATGTGCTGTGAGCAACGGCATTGAGAGAGTCGTGGACTAGCATTTCAGACGCGAAGGTCGTGTTAAATGTGTCCGTCGGTAAAATGTGTAAGATGAAGAAATGTTCGGTCCTTCGCGTTCAGATGGATTCGTAATGGTAGCTTTTGTTGCTACGAACATTTTGTAAAAGTGTGTGAGTCGTGGGATAGTCTGTTCGGGAGATATACGTGTGTGACTTGTTGGACTTAGAAAATTCCGCGTGGCGATGTTCTGTGTTCTACTACAGAATATATTTGGCGAGCAATCTTTGTGAAAGAAATCCACTGAATGATTTATGTAAGAAAGCAACGTTATGTGTAGAAAGTAACTGTATATTGGCGTGATTATTTTCGGAATGGACTTAGGAGAATTCTTGCTGCTTTACATGTGACATAAACTGGGAACTTATAATAGCAGTTTTGCATACTAAATGTGAGCTGATGACACTTTTTAAGCAAAGAAAAGAAAACCTACTTTTACCAGATTTCCGAACTGTCAATGGAGATCAAGACTCCGTTTTCCACCCGAAAATTTATTATGAATATTTACAGGAACAATCATAACGGGACTTACGTCGCCTCAGTAATTGTAGATATTAGGTGCTGTTTTCATCAACGCTTCTTTTTTATCACCTTGTAAGTATCTAAGTTGCAGAGTGAAGGGACACTGAGCAGACGCCGATCTGAGGTAGGTGAATATCAATTTGCAGCTTGCTACAGTGACAGTGAAATTCAGAGACAGTTCCATCGCAATATATTACACTGCGTTACAGACTCTCTGTGCCATGTGCGTTCCCGAAAACTGCCAGAAGATACACAGTCCGACCCGATATTCTGAACGTCCTAAACAGGCACCAACCCAAGACCACTTGCGAGTTCACACATCCAGTCATTCAGTAGGCTTCTTGTAAAGAAGTGCTAGCCATAGTGTCTCGTAATCTGCAGGAAACACCCTATACGGGTTTCATGTACATCAAATGTTCACACGAGAATTTCTCCTGTAATCAACCACGGATAAGGCTCAGACTGTCAAAAAATACTCAATACTGTAATCGCGTTTCGTCAACGACGCGAGAACCGATCAAACTCGCGAATTTCTTCATTTTGGTACAAATTTGATCGGTGCAGTTAAACATAGCTGTTTACCAGTAGACGGCTCCCGAGCGACTATATAGACTCATAGAGCTGAGCCACAACGCCCTATTCAAACGCGGGGAAAACGTTGAATTCCTATTGGTCAGTATGTTAAGCAGCCAATCAAATCATCTAGACTACTTCTATACTCCCGGTATGTCAGCCAATCAGATTACCACAAGTAACTTAGACCAGAAATCTCGTAATTCCGAAACTAAATAAAATTTAATGAAAACAGAATACGTTTCCTTTCCACGAACTAAATTACTAATCAATTCAGTACTCAACGCCTGTTCTGGCTGCCTTTTACAAAATCAAGCACACCCGAACATAGGTCACAAATTCCCCTATTGCGCAACAACTTCCTCACACACACATCTACATAGTTTTGATAAAATACCACTTTCTCACATTACGTATGTTCTCCAGTCACTCTCTCATTCACTCCAAAACACTCAAAGAACCAAAACACCATGAAATTATGGTTTTCCAAAGTACTTTTAATTACGCCAGATATCTGTAATAATGAAACTGAAGAAAATCCCTGAAAGTTAGATTGTAGTTGGTTGTAGTTAGGATTGTTACTACAGATGAATACATTACAGTCTCCAGCTCAGTTTCACAATACCAGCATGGTTATTTTGAGTTCTAGGTAAAAAGTACTGAAGTTATTGATTTGAAATTTTAACACTATTGTTGTGTTTTCCATAGTAGTATGAAAAAAGATCTATTAATCATTTAATAGTGCTTCTCCAGATTCACAGAGAGTACGTGTAACGTAGTCAAGTACATGGTTCGCTCGGCCCAGTAGCCAGCGTATGTTGTGCCAGCGTGAGAATCAAAATCTGACCTCATCCCGGATCCACAGCAAGCTACGCGCAAGATCACAACTCATAATAATTTGAAACTTCCTGGCAGATTAAAACTGTGTGCCCGACCGAGACTCGAACTCGGGACCTTTGCCTTTCGCGGGCAAGCGCTCTACCATCTGAGCTACCGACGCACGACTCATGCCCGGTACTCACAGCTTTACTTCTGCCAGTACCTCGTCTCCTACCTTCCAAACTTTACTCCGCTGCAGAGTGAAAATCTCATTCAGGAATCATAATAATTTACTAAATTACAACGCATGGGAAGAATGATTGTTGATAAGCTTCTGTGCTAACTCTAGTTTCTCGAATTTTTTCGGTCTGAATATTTCATGAGATGTATGTTGGGGAAAAGCACTATGCTGTCCGACTCTTCTTGGAAAGTAAACCTCTCGATGACGCACAACGATATTCTGACAAAAACACAATATTCAAAAGAGAATTTTCGAGTTTCCATGTCTACATAATGTAGATAGTGTCACTGGTACGTATATTTTGCCGTTTTACAGAAATACTAACCATTTGCATACCCAAGCATATAGTAAAAAATCGTGCCAATTTGACGTTTGTTACGGGACGTTTTTCACGCAATTTTAACAGCCTAAGTGTTAATGTCACTTGGGCTAGCAGTAGAAATAATTTTGTGTAAGGCTGTCATTTACAGTTTATTCTCTTTGTAAAGACGGTAGACACCAGAATTTCACTCTTCTTTCATCCATATCAGTGGGTAGCGTTATCCTGGACGGTGCGATTTTTACGGATGCACGAAATGTTACGTCGGACTCTTTGTCAGTATTCGATGGATGGCGTAAGACTTACTTCACAAGTGTTTAGAGTCTCCCCCCCCCCCCCCCCCCCAGAAGGAAAGCTGGATTCAGACTACGCCATTAAATGAAGATGTTAGTAAATTTTACTATTGATTTTGTAATTTATTTTATTCTTGGTGGCAGTTATTTGAAGCCACAGTATTAATGACGTCACGTAAGATTTAAGATACATAACGATTATCTGAGGTGTGAAACCGGTTATAAGTAAAGCACTATTAATCATCAGGTCTTGGAGGTTGAAATATAATGCTTTTCAAATTACTGGAGGATATACAATAGGAATGTCGCAATGGGAAGTAAACGAAGAGCGACTGCAATCATTGAGTAGGCAATAGGTCTTGGAGACTTGAAGAGCCTCGTGTTTTCCAGTGAGAGAGAGACTGCCGGGAGGCATAAATTGTGTACTTCCTGCCGGCTTCATGGGAAATGACATGCAGATCTACACTAATGGCAATTAAAATTGCTACACCAAGAAGAAATGCAGATGATAAACGGCTATTCATTGGACAAATATATTATATTAGAACTGACATGTGATTACATTTTCACGCAATTTGGGTGCATAGATCCTGAGAAATCACTACCCAGAACAACCACCTCTGGCCGTAATAACGGCCTTGATACACCTGGGCATTGAGTCAAACAAAGCTTGGATGGCGTGTACAGGTACAGCTCCCCATGCAGCTTCAACACGATACCACAGTTCATCAAGAGTAGTGACTGGCGTACTGTGACGACCCAGTTGCTCGGCCACTATAGACCAGACGTTTTCAGTTGGTGAGAGATCTGGAGGATGTGTTGGCCAGGGAAGCAGTCTAATATTATCTGTATCCAGAAAGGCCCGTACAGGACCTGCAACATGCGGTCGTGCATTATCCTGCTGAAATGTAGGGTTTCACAGGGATTGAATGAAGGATAGAGCCACGGGTGTAACACATCTGACATGTAACGTCCACTGTTCAAAGTGCCGTCAATGCGAACAAGAAGTGACCGAGACGTGTAACCAATGGCACCCCATACCATCACACCGGGTGATACGCCAGTATGGCGATGACGAATACACGCTTCCAATGTGCGTTCACCGCGATGTCGCGAAACACGGATGTGACCATCATGATGCTGTAAACAAAACCTGGATTCATCCGAAAAAATGACGTTTAGCCATTCGTGCACCCAGGTTCGTTGTTGAGTACACCATCGCAGGCGCTCCTGTCTGTGATGCAGCGTCAAGGGTAACCGCAGCCATGGTCTCTGAGCTGATAGCCCATGCTGCTGCAAACCGTTCGTGCAGATGGTTGTCGTCTTGCAAACGTCCCCATCTGTTGACTCAGGGATCGAGACGTGGCTGCACGATCCGTTACAGCCATGCGGATAAGATGCCTGTCATCTCGACTGCTATTGATACGAGGTCGTTGGGATCCAGCACGACGTTCCGTATTACCCTCCTGAACCCACCGATTCCATATTCTGCTAATAGTCATTGGATATCGACCAACGCGAGCAGCAATGTCGCGATACGATAAACCGCAATCACGATAGGCTACAATCCGACCTTTATCAAAGTCGGAAACGTGATGGTACGCATTTCTCCTCCTTACACGAGGCATCACAACATTGTTTCACCAGGCAACGCCGGTCAACTGTTGTTTGTGTGTGAGAAATCGGTTGGAAACTTTCCCCATGTCAGCACGTTGTAGGTGTCGCCACCGGCTCCAACCTTGTGTGAATGCTCTGAAAGGCTAATCATTTGTATGTCACAGCATCTTCTATCTGTCGGTTAAATTTCGCGTCTGTAGCACGTCATCTTCGTGGTGTAGCAATTTTAATGGCCAGTAGTGTATTATGAGCAGTGTAAGGAACGCATGTAGACGTGTATGGACTGAAACTGGATCCAACGTTCTAGGTATTCACCGTTTCAAAATACAGTCGGTGCTGGATATACAAATTTGCAGCGTGACGGTCATTCTTATTGTATCAAACACAGTACACGCACGACCTTTTCTTGTACAGAGATAGGACTGGTAAGTGCTAACCTGTTCGCCAATTGCCACTCAGTTTACATATTTAGATGAAGTTCTCCACATTTCAGGGTTGAACATCAGTCGTGAAATAATACGCTGTTGCAAACAGTTCCTCGGTATCCTAGTGAAGCAGTCAAGATAAAAGTTTTTCTGAGTAGCATACCTTGGAGCGAACTAGTATTTCTTCAGTGTTATGAAACTTACAAATACTATATAGCTGCACAAGTACTGTATTTATTAACTCATGTTTCAATACAAACCTTTTATCAACATCCAGACGTGAAACGACGCATAATTAAAGGGTCTTTACATATGGGCGTCATGGTGTAATTGTTTCGTAGCTGTCCTCCACCGAAAAAAAATAGGCAATATGAACGTGCGTACGTTAACAAATTCGTACCGTAGAATATGACCAAGAAAGAAGTGTTCGCATCAGAAAAGGAATAAGGGAGAAGTGTATTCTTTCACAACTATTGTTTAATCTATATGTTGAAGAAGGAATGACGAAAATAAAAGAAAGGTTCAAAAGTGGGTGAAAGGACACCAATGATAAGATTCGACGACGACGTTGCTACCCTCAGTGAAAGTGGGTAAGAACTGTGACACCTGTGGAACATGTAAGGTCTAATGAACACACACTTGCGACTGAAAGTAAGCCGGAGAAAGACAAAAGTAATGAGTAGTAGCAGAAATAAAACTAGAGATAGACTTATCTTCAGAATTTGGTAACCATAAGTAGATAAAGTGAAGGAATTCTGCTACCTTGGAAGCAAAATAACACATGACTGACAAAACAAGGAGGACATAAAAACCAGACTAGCA
Source organism: Schistocerca cancellata (assembly GCF_023864275.1). Lineage (NCBI taxonomy): Eukaryota > Metazoa > Arthropoda > Insecta > Orthoptera > Acrididae > Schistocerca > Schistocerca cancellata. The sequence goes on from NC_064626.1 coordinate 1,253,180,430, forward strand.
CAAGCAAAGACAGCGTTCCTAGTCAAAACGTGTCAAATACCGATCATAATTTCAGGAAGAAATTTCTGAGAATGTAGTTTAGAGCACAGTATTCTCTGGAAACGAATCATAATCTGTGGGAAATTGGAGCAGAAGTGAATAGAAGCGGTTTAAGCATATGTGGTAGAAAGATTTTGAAATTTGGTGGACTGATAATAAATGTGATTCTCCGCAGTTCTGCTAGGAATGAAACATGTGGAAAACATTGACCAGAAGAAGGGATGGGATGATAGGGCATCTTTTCAAACAGCAGGGAGTAACTTGCGTAATACATTAGGGAGGGTAAAACTTGTGGGAGAAAACAAAAATTGGAATATGTCAAAGAAATAATTGAGCACGTTTGGTGCAAGTGCTTCCCTGAGATGAAGAGTCAAGGAAGAGGTATTAGAGGGAGGCGGCGTCAATCGTGTCAGGAAACTGATGACTCTCCCCTCCCCCCCCCCCCCCCCAGGAAATACAGTGCTGTTAAGTACTTGGCAAATTATCTGGTGATGTAGTATATAGTGGGTTCGACGTATTTGCAACATTGCGTCTGCACATATATACTGTTAATTATTGCACCTTTTCACGTCTATCTATCGATAATGGGTTCATCTCGAAACATTTTCAGGTGCTGATAAACAAAATGTTGGTGCAGCTGTATGGTATTTGTGAAGATGAAGTCGAGAAAGTTCTAACCAGCCTGCCGGTGTGGCCGAGCGGTTCTAGGCGCTTCAGTCTGGAATCGCGCGACCCCTACGGACGCAGGTTGGAATCCTGCCTCGGGCATGGATGTGTGAGGTGTCCTTAGGTTAGTTAGGTTTAAGTAGTTCTACGTTCTACGGGACTGATGATCTCAGAAGTTTAGTCCCACAGTGCTCAGAGCCATTTGAACCATTTATTTGTTTTTTTGAAAGTTCTAACCGTATCACAAAAAGTTGGACTGCTCCACGGTATGTGTTTATCTGTTACGTCGCAAGATCTGCTTTAGTGAACACTCGTATCTGCTGAAAACTGGAGACTGTTTCTGCAGGTGAGCAGCGGATTATGAGATGCTAGAGTATAGCAAAGTAACTGCCCTGTTAGAGAATCAGTACTGTGCGATGTCGTAGTGCCCGGTTCTGGCTTTCTGAAAGATTTAGTCCCGCAGAAGATGTAGTAGAAGAACTGGATACAGTTAAGACCCGCTACGGAGCTGTTCGAGAGCCGCCGCATGTATATAAAAGGGGGGAGTCTAAAGCCTAAAGCCGAGGATTTCCGACCGAGTCACGACTTCGACTGGAAGGGAAGAAAGGGGCGATGTCGGACCTGCTGCAGAGTGGCTGGACGCACCGAGAGGGGTCACAGGGCCTCGTAATGGGATCACGCGGGAAGGCTTTTACTCCACAGCAGCACTCAGGAATTCCACTTTTGCTTTAGCTTCTTCTCACGCAATCCCTTGTGTGTTGTTTCTGTTTCTGTTTCTTCAGTAACAGTCGTAAGTCATTTGTCACAAGGGAATATATAATATAGCACTGTCCAGTCCACACAAACAAGTCGCGTGCCGCTTAGATGTCTCTGCTGTCGCGCGACTGAAGACTTTGTCTTTGGATAGACTCCCACGCATCTTCTGTTGTCCACAGCCCCCTCATTGGAGTCGTAGCTTTACATGTTAAGGTGCAGACACACAGATCTGTGTTCACACACGAGGGTGCACTTACCCATCCGTTGGATACGTAGTTTTCTGTATGTTCTCCAGTTCTCAATATGCGAGATATTGTTTCGACTAAGGGGTAGGGGCCTCTTCCGAGACACTGTACACATCTACACTATGTGATCAAAAGCATCCGGACACTTAGCTGAAAAGGACTTACTAGTTCCTGGCACCCTCCATCATTAATGCTGCAATTCAGTATGGTGTTGGCCCACACTTAGACTTGATCACAGCTTCCACTCTCGCATTCATACTTTCAGTCGGGCGCTGGAACATTTCTTGGGGAATGGCAGCCCATTCTTCACGGAGTGCTGCACTAAGGAGAGGTATCGATGTCGGTCGGTGAGGCCTGGCACGAAATCGGTGTTCCAAAATATCCCGAAGGTGTTCTTGTGGTGTCACCGCCAGACACCACACTTGCTAGGTGGTAGCCCTTAAATCGGCCGCGGTCCGCTAGTATACGACGGATCCGCGTGTCGCCACTGTCAGTGATTGCAGACCGAGCGCCGCCACACGGCAGGTCTAGAGAGACTTCCTAACACTCGCCCCAGTTGTACAGCCGACTTTGTTAGCGATGGTTCACTGACAAATTACGCTCTCATTCGCCGAGACGATAGTTAGCATAGCCTTCAGCTACGTCATTTGCTACGACCTAGCTAGGCGCCATTATCATTTGCTATTTATCTTGTGATGCATGTACCGTGAGACCGATGTTCACCAGTTATGGATTAAAGTTAAGTATTCCAACAACTACGACCTTTTTTGTTAAAGTCTAACTTCCTTAAATGTTCCAGACCTCACGCCATCCTGCGTGAGCTGACCGCGTCCTTTCGGCTACCAATCATAGTGGCTTGGCTGTCTTGCCAAGTCACAACAGTTCTATAGGATCCTGGTCAAGACTCTGTGGAGGCCAGTCCATTATACGCGTGTTATTGTCGTGTAACAACTCCGCCACAGGCCGTGCATTATGAACAGGTGCTCGATCGTGTCGAAAGATGCAATCGCCATCCCCGAATTGCTCTTCAACGGTGGGAAGGAATAAAGTGATTAAAACATCAATTTAGGCCTGTGCTGGGATAGTGCTACGCAAAGCAACAAGGAGTGCAAGCCCCTTCCATGAAAAACACGACCACACCATGACACCACCGCCTCCGAATTTCACTATTGGCGCTACACACGCTGGCAGATGACGTTCACCAGGCATTCGCCATACCCACATCCTGCCATCGGATCGCCACAATGTGCACCGTGGTTCGTCACTCCATACAACGTTTTTCCGCTGTTCAATCGTCCAGTTTTTACGCTCCTTGCACCAAGCGAGGTATCGTTTGGCATTTACCGGCGTGCTGTGTGGCTTATGATCAGCCGCTCGAACATAAAATCCAAGTTTTCTCGCCTCCCACCTAACTGTCACAGTACTTGCATTGGATCCTGATGCAGTTTGGAATGTCTGTGTGTTGGTCTGCAGATGTCTGCGTAGTACACATTACGACCCTCTTCAACTGTCGGCGGTCTCTGTCAGTCAGTCCAGAACCGCGCGGCTACTACGGTCGCAGGTTCGAATCCTGCCTCGGGCATGGATGTGTGTGATGTCCTTAGGTTAGTAAGGTTTAAGTAATTCTAAGTTCTAGGGGACTGATGACCTCAGATAGTGCTCAGAGCCATTTTAACCATTTTCTGTCAGTCAACAGGGGAGGTCGGCCTGTACGCTTTTGTGCTGTACGTGTCGCTTCACGTTTCCACCTCACTATTACATTGTAAACAGTGGACCTAGGGATGCTTAGGAGCGTGGAAATCTGGAGTACATATGTATGTCATCACCAGATGAAACGTCCCCTTTTGATGAATTGTATACGAGGCTGTGCTTAACCTGACACACAATATTTTTAGCGCAACGCAATCTGACTTTCAAAAATCCCTACAAAAGAATGGCCCTGACTAACATTAACCTGTACCTTTCACAAATCGCTTACCTCACCAAAAATCTTCGTTACTCGAACTACTGCAATACAGCGAGCGCCACTACTGCCAGCTTAATAATCATAATATATATATAGCAGTTCATGACATCCATTTTTACAAATTTCAAAACTCCGCCATTTCTCTCCCCACATCCACCACTGCTGGCGGCTCACCTCCAACTGCGCAAAGCTACGCGCTATTCACATCCAGCTGCCCAACACTACAATGGCAGACAACAATGCAAACTAGCTACAGACTGCACACAGCACATCCAGTGATTTTCATACCGAGCGCTACGTAACGTTGCCAATAAGAAAACATAAACAGCCTACTTACATAGCCCCCATGCTCCCCACAAAAGAAAATTTACAAATTGTTTTGGGCAGTGGCCAATAATGATTTGATAAAATTTTTCATAATTCAAAACTCCGCCATTTCTCTCCCCACATCCACCACTGCTGGCGGCTCACCTCCAACTGCGCAATGCTACGCGCTGTTCACATCCAGCTGCCCAACACTACAATGGCAGACAACAATGCAAACTAGCTACAGACTGCACACAGCACAGCCAGTGATTTTCACAGACTACATTCGAAGTCAGTGACTTACGCGGAGCGCTCCATTCTGCTCTCTCACGATGTCTAATCACTAGTGATGTCGCTGATATTGTGTAACTGGCAGTAGGTGGCAGCACAATGCACCTAATATGAAAAACTATGTTTTTGGGGGTGTCCGGTTACTTTTGATCGCATAGTGTACATTTACATCTATACTCCACAAGCCGCATTATGCTGTGTGGTGGAAGGCAGTACTGTTACCACTATCGCTATCCTTTCGCGGATGGGTCATGGCATGAACGACTAGCCACAAACCTCCACATGAGTTCTAATTCCTTTAATTATTAATCTCGGTCATTTACCGAGACGCACGCAGGAGGAAGTAATGTACTGCTCAACTCTTCTTGGAACTGAACATCTCGCTTAGGCGATGATCGATAGCATGTACAAAAAATGCGTAACATTTTGGTGTCTGTAATAATGGTATTTTTTATTTTGCTACCGGTTTCGGTTCTGAACCATCATCAACTTTCCTGTCGTTGAACAGTTCAGAACCAAAACCGGAAACGAAATAAAAAGTAAAAAGAATAACATTATTACAGACTGTGAAACGAACCCTTAGAAAAATTACGAATTACTGTGGTGGTAAACTTATACGTTATTTGATACAAAAACAGCTGAGTAAAACTGAACGTAGACAGTCAGTTCTTTCCTTATTCTGATCATCACTTAACTGACACACAATATTTCTTTAGCGCAACGCAGTCTGACTTTCAATAATCCCTACAAAGAATCTACCTGACTAACAATAACCTATACCTTTCAAGAATCACTTACCTCACAAAAATCTTCGTTACTCGAACTACTGCAAAGCAGCGAGCGCCAATACTGCCAGCTACGTAAAAGATTCTAACTACTGAAGGCACTAACTACTGATAGACGTAGTTAGAAAATGAAAGATTTTGATAGGGTTCAAACAATGTATTTACATTACCTTAATAGCGTTCAAAAGACATTATAATTTTGTGACATTCAATTAAACAAATTTCCTTTTTCTGACGGACACACGTACAGATCGTCCTCTCAAAACTCTGGCATCTCTCTCTCTCTCTCTCTCCACATCCACCACTGCTGGCGGCTCACCTCCAACTGCACAAAGCTACGCCCTGTTCACATCCAACTGCCCAACACTACAATAGCCAATATTCCAAGAATGCCAACCAGCCACAGACTGCACATAGCACAGTCAGTGATTTTCATACAGAGCGCTACGTGGCGTTACCAACATAAAAGCCTAAACAGCCTACTTACAACTGCTGTGCATTTTTTAAAAAAATCTTCTCGAAATGCACGGCCTAAGAGTTGCAACTGTCAACCTCTCCACGATAAGAAAAGCCTCCCTTGCAGCTTTGGACAGTAGGCGTTTTTGACCATCGCGTGACTCTCTTGTGCTTACTAAACGATCCTCTGACGAAACGTGCCGCTCTTCGTTCAATATCAGCTATTTTTTCAAATACTTCAATCTCATAAGGATACCAGACAAAAGTGCAATGCACAAGAAGCGACCCGAAGGAAACTTTAATAAGCCATCTACTCCGTGGATCAAGATGCTGCAATGAATAGCAGTCTGGCATCAATTATTCCTGAAACTAATTTTATGTGGATGAAAATTTTTTGCAACGAATAGCGCATCTGCTATTCCTGCCACTACTTTTATGTGATAATTCCACTTAAGATCGCTGCGGATTTTGCGATTGTATCTGTTCTCTGTAATTTATTGCCAGTAGTGTACGAGAAGAGTAGTGGATCTCTTCGCCTATTTATGCATGATATGTTAAATTTATTTTCATCTGATGTCAACGGCCAGACACTGTGTCATTCGTGGATCCTCGGCACGTATTCCCGCATTCCAGTACAGTCGTCTAGCGTTGTAATCTTGCTAAAACACAATATCCTCGTCCGCATATAGTCCCACTGTGCTTCCCAATTTCTCCTTTCACCTACATTATAAACAGTAACGGGTGTACAATAATCCCTTGCGGTACACCCGAAGTTATTTTTACATATTTTTCGGCCCGTTAAAAAGTACGAATTGAGTTCTCCTTGCTATGAAGTAGAGAGCACGTATCGGCATGATTGAAAAAAGTAGCGGTCACTTTTGCTTAATAACAAAAAGGCTTTATTGACGGATTCACAGAAATAATTCTAGCGTTATCAATAAAGCACATATTTTTGTTGTTGTGACAGATACCGACCAATTAGACCATTCTCACTCCTAATATTTAAAGAGGATGGAATAAAACCTTCACGTATTTTTTGCGGTGTAAGATCGCGGTGTGAGCAAGACGTTTCGGGGAGGTTACTCTCTCTTTCCACCTAATGCCGAAGTGTCAGCGTAGCTTTATTTTTTTTATTGTTGGTTCAATTCCTCATGAAGGCGCATTCAGGCAACGGATAAAACTTCTCTTCAGCCAAAGATTTTACATGTTTTATAGAAGTTTTAAGCCCCAGTGCGTCACAGTCCGTCTCCTTACACAGGATTATTCCTTGATGATGTTACACACTTGCAGTGATGGTGGAGGTGGGTAAATGTAAGAATTAGGGGTAAAGCAACCTAGACCTGGTAACGACGGAGTCGGAAGGTACTGGGTGGTTATAAATTAAGTTCAGCACTCGCAGAGGTCCAGTGTGGGCTGCAATTATCGTTTGATATCAAAACTCGGTAGATATTCTAAAGCATTAATGCGGAACCGATTAACGCTGAAAAAGAAATTAGCTTCAATTTGGGCGTCATGAAGGCAAGAAGCACAGACATTTATCCATGTGTAATGAATAAGAATGGGACGTGGGCAGAATAGGCCAAACAAGTGAGAAAGGCATAATTTTGATTTTATTATTAACTGCAGCTTACACAATTTGTTCAATATGAGTACCGAAGACGTCGATGAGATGCTGTACAGCGCCAGATTTGCACCTGGTGACCAAAATTTGAACTGATTTTTTTTCTGTAAAATCTGTTTCTTGTTAACGCATTAGAATATCCACCAAGTTTCGCTGCCCACTGGACGTCCTTGAGAAGCTGCGCTTTAATTGCAACCACCCAGTACAAGCAAAATTTACTCGTATTCCGCCTAAGCCTCACGTGGCGATCAAACTGAGGGCCCCAACTTCCGAAACCTGATCATGGCGAACAGAATTGTCGCTGAATACTGTGTAGTACCCTCAGATAATTTCCCCTGTTGATGGGCTAGCAACTTGACGTCAGAGAGAACGAAAGCCTTAAGTCCACGGTACAGTAAGGATGAATTCCACTTGCCTGCACAAGTTTCATAAGTTGCTACATTTGCAACTGTTGAATGGTGCCCCCCCCCCCCCCCCCCCCCCCGCGGCATTGTCGCACAAAGTTTTTCCGTGCCCGGTCTGATATCTCCGACGTTGTCTGAACAGTGTTGCAGGCAACAGGAAGCCATGCCAGGAGATCCGCTTCAGTCTCTACAGGTGTTCCGTGCGCAAGACTTCACATGCTCCCACAAGATGAAATCATCTGGGGTGATATGAGTTGAACGTGGTGTCTACGAAACTGGTCCTATTCACTTTTAAAAGAATGCCTGATCAAGGTGTTCACGAACCCACAGTCCAGAGTGAGGTGGGATCCGTCGTGCTGGAACCATATCCATTGACGAAAAACAAGTGAGATATGTTCCAGCAACCTGTGTTGTGTATCTCTGATAAACACTGTGTACATTAGTGCATTTAAGTGAGAAGAAGAAGAACTGGGCCTAGTACGTAACCATTGGCATTGTCTGTCCACACATTGATAATCTGTGTTGACCTCCTTCTCAACTGTAGCGTGGGGATTCTCATCGACCTAAACGTAACTAATTGGACTGTGTTGACGCTCGCCCGCATCTCGTGGTCGTGCGGTAGCGTTCTCGCTTCCCACGCCCGGGTTCCCGAGTTCGATTCCCGGCGGGGTCAGGGATTTTCTCTGCCACGTGATGGCTGGGTGTTGTGTGCTGTCCTTAGGTTAGTTAGGTTTAAGTAGTTCTAAGTTCTAGGGGACTTATGACCACAGCAGTTGAGTCCCATAGTGCTCAGAGCCATTTTTTTGTTGACGCTCTTCTCAACTGTAACGTGGGGATTCTCATCGACCTAAACATAATTGATTGGACGTTTTAGCATCCCTTCTGTGGTGGAACAAACGTCCTCCCTGAAAAGTAAACACGCGTGAAAGCGAGGCTTGACTGGCTGACAATGAAACGAGGTTCGAAGTCAACATAAGTCAAAGTGTGCATTTGCTGTGGATACTACGGATGTAGCCGCATTTTCCGTAACACTCGCCAGGTGAAAGTAATCAAATGCTGATTGCTGGCGCCTGATATACTCGAGCACGCACTGCATCTTCTAGGTCGGTAGTCCATGGAGCGCGTCGTCGTCCTCTTCCGTTTTTGTACTTAATGGTTGGAACAGTCTTGGAAACGTGGTGTAAGCCGGATGTCTTCCACACGTGTATTCAGTTCTGTACGAGCTTAACGCTTCTCTGCAGCTTCCATTTGCTAGCCCGTCATCGGGCAAAAGTCCCTTTAGTTAAAACACAGACTGCAATCTACTAGAATACTGCTTTTGGAACCAGCACTTCTCCTTTCAGTACGCAGTACACCATCTGCATTGGATTAGTTGAGTTATTATCTCAATCTCTACTCCAAAGTGCTCGTCAGAATTGCCTACCCTATAATCTCAGCAACAACAATACCGTTAAATGCATTCCAGTGACAAAAGGTATCAGAACGACTTTCACTTATAACTTTCGACTCTGTTTTCTCCAGACCAGGGTCCCCTACCTCAAATTTAATAGTTACCCTTGTGCGTTAATCCGAAAGTTTGTACCGTCATCACGGAATGACCCTGTATAGGTATCGACTGCGAGCACTGAAATCTCGCAATGTCTCCTTCAAAGCAGTTCAACAGCGGCCGTTGTGAGGTTTAAATTCCCGTAGCCGATACCTATACAGGGCGGTCAGAAACAGTCTGAAGAACTTGTAAGGGTGTTGGAGGGTGGGTTGTACTGAGAAACGATTGTTAAGAAAAAAATTCGATACGTTGCGCCGTTTCCCATTTAAATAGCGTTGAAGTTAGCCTACCAAGCCGCTGCGCGCGCATATTCAAGCGGCCCGCCAGAGGCGATGTCGCCAAACGTGTTCGTACACCCAGACCTCCAGGTTTCAAGACATTCAGATCGGTACCAAACGTTGTACGTCGACAGAGTATCAACGAAAACACCGGTTTGGTTCGTGCTGTGTGCTGTCGTTCAACAGAACTGGCATACACGTTAATTAAAAGTAACAGCTGAACTACAGAGCGCAGGAAAATTATAAATTTGAGAAGTTAGTACGTGTAGCTTCCGTGAGGAAACTGGTAAGGCATTGGATGCTCATACTAAGTATCCTGAGTTGGAATCCCAATGACAAAAAATTTTGTACTGTATTATACATGGAGGTGTTGTGGGGGACAATGAGTTTATGACACGTAAAAGGGCTCTTCGAGTTTACAGCTCTGTTGTCTGGGCAGTCTGCTTTCGCTCCGTTTCTTTGAAAGTAGTAAACCTATGTAGCACATTTGTATTTTCACAGAACAGAACAGAAAGACAGCGAAACAAGTGCATCACACAGGCGGAAGTAATAATAATAATTATAACGCTAATAGTAGTAATAATAAACAAAATAATACGATCAATGACACGTACATAACGTTCAAAAATCAGTGCAAACACGACCACCAGACACACACACACACACACACACACACACACACAAACACAAACACACACACGCACACACACACACACATACACACACACATACACACAGCGTCACTGATTCAGCATCAAAGGCTTCACAATAATGGTTTCATATGAAGAAATGTGTGAAGCAAATTATATGTAACAGTTTCACGCGTAAATAGTTTAAAAAAATTGTCACCAGTGGAGGTTGAACGCTGAACCCTTGGTAAGACGATCTCCCGCTCCACTAACTCACCAACACGAGCTCTACAAAAAATTACTCAGACAAACGCTTTTCCTGTGCTTCGCAGTTCTTATGTTATTTTTAATGACTGTTTACGCGCGTTCTGCTGGACGACAACACACAGCACGAATTAAATTGTAGTTTTGGTTGACACTCTATCGATGTACAACGTTTGTTACCGATCTGAGTGTCTGGCGTCTGCAGGTTTGGGTGTGAGCTCCAACAACAACAACAGTAGTTCATAGCTCAAGAGTAGGGGAACGTGCAACAGATGGCCATAGAACAGCAACACTTGACAGTTTATTTATTTATTTATTGTTCCGTGGGACCAAATTAAGGAGAAGTCTCCATGATCATGGAACGAGTCAATACCTGAAATTATAACATGATAGTAGAAAAAGATAAAATGAAATATAAGAAACATATTCAGGCGACAAGTCGTAAGTTTAAATAAAGAAAATCAACAATGTAACACTGGAATTTGCTTAATTTTTTAGCTCTTCCAGGAGCTCCTCGACAGAATAGGAGTGAGCCATGAGGAAACTCTTCAGTTTAGACTTAAAAGAGTTTGGGCTGCTGCTAAGATTTTTGAGTTCTTGTGGTAGCTTATTGAAAATGGATGCAGCAGAATACTGCACTCCTTTCTGCACAAGAGTCAAGGAAGTGCATTCAACATGCAGATTTGATTTCTGCCTAGTATTACCTGAGTGAAAGCTGCTAACTCTTGGGAATAGGCTAATAACAACAAACGACATTAAAGAAAATATATACTGTGAGGGCAATGTCAGAATTCCCAGACTATTGAATAGGGGTCGACAAGAGGTTCTCGAACTTACACCACATATAGCTCGAAAAGCCCGTTTTTGAGCCAAAAATGCCCTTTTTGAATCACAAGAATTATCCCAAAAAATAATACCATATGACATAAGCAAATGAAAATATGTGAAGTAGACTACTTTTCGTGTTGAACTGTCACTTATTTCAAATACTGTTCTAATGGTAAATAAAGCAGCATTTAGTTTCTGAACAAGATCCTGGACATGGGCTTTCCACAACAGCTTACTATCTACACCCTGCAACTCCAGCATAAGCAAATGAAAATATGTGAAGTAGACTACTTTTCGTGTTGAACTGTCACTTATTTCAAATACTGTTCTAATGGTAAATAAAGCAGCATTTAGTTTCTGAACAAGATCCTGGACATGGGCTTTCCACAACAGCTTACTATCTACACCCTGCAACTCCAGCATTCCCGTCATTTCAGGACTGATGTATGGGGTATGAACAAGCATCGACTACATCGTTTCGCGACTGTTACTATATGGAAAAATGATCTCCGGAAATCGTTTATTTTTCTTTATTTTTGTTGTATATGGACATCGTGTGTCTTTTTAGAAAACTAAATCCCCTTGACGAACGCTGTAAGTTGTCAGTGGACAGGATATGTCAAGAACTTTGAAAGTATTGGAGTCTTTAACAGTATTACAAATGTAAAATGCACATTGTGTTATTCACAGACAAATTCTACTACTCTCAAAAATCGCAATCTGAATCGTCAGTAATCGTGAAACACGGCTTAAAAGTTTCAGTTGTCGTTGCAGTTGTGTGTGTAGAAGTGACCAATACAAACCAATCATGCTGATTGCCTACTCATGGACTGCGTTACTCCTAGCGCACTTGACAAGGAAGTGTGAAAGTTCTCAGAATCACCTTAGGGCAAAGTTATCAGGCTTGCGAAAAATTAGGAATTTTGACGGAAAGCCGATCCCAAAGCATCCGCATTGAACACTGCCGCAGCAGACACCCAATTGGGTCGGTTGGCGAGGGAGCAGGCTACAGTCAGAAACAGCAATCGTAAGCAACAGGGCTTTTGGAGTATGCGCTCGCGGAGCGAAATATACAAACAGTTGCTCCAGAGTGTTGTCAGATTCCGAATCTTCCTCAAGCGATTTTGTCGCAGTTGCGCTGCACTCTGCTACCGTAGTGTCCCGTGTGTTTCGTATAGCACCCACTCTGTCTGAGCCCAACGCAGTTCAAAATTGTTTCCTTTGTGAGAAGCGAGATCACTAGGGTGGCTACGCCGACACTTCGGCATTAGGTGGAGAGAGAGTAACCTCCCCGAAACGTCTTGCTCACACCGCGATCTTACACCGCAAAAAATACGTGAAGGTTTTATTTTATCCTCTCTAAATATGAGGAGTGCGAATGGTCTAATTTGGTTATTAAGCAAAAGTGACCGCTACTTTTTTCAATCATTTCTTAAAATTATTGATAATTTTCCGTGGGCTATCCACTAATTACGATCCAGCTTAGCCGAAATGAACACGAAAAGGAATTAAAGAAATTAGCTGCCAGTGGACGTTGATTTATATCAATGGTGAAGCTGAAAATTTGTACGGGACTGAGGTTCGAACCCGGACCTCCTGCTTACTAGGCAGATGCGGTGGCCACTACTTCACCCGGACATAGTGGTCACCACAACCGCACGGACAACACAAGTGCCCCCCTCGTCAGACCCCTTGCCGGTCTAGGAATGGTAGAACGATGGGTTCGATGACGGTTTGGATGTACCGTGCACTATTCAGTGTCCCCTCGACGATCACCAGTGGTGTACGGCCAGTGTAGGAGATCGCTCCCCACACCATGATGCCGGGTGTTGGCCCTGTGTGCCTCGGTCGTATGCAGTCCTGATTGTGGCGCTCACCTGCACGGCGCCGAACACGCATACGACCATCATTGGCACCAAGGCAGAAGCGACTCTCATCGCTGAAGACGATACGTCTCCATTCGTCCCTCCATTCACGCCTGTCGCGACACCACTGGAGGCGGGCTGCACGATGTTGGGGCGTGAGCGGAAGACGGCCTAACGGTGTGCGGGACCGTAGCCCAGCTTTATGGAGACGGTTGCGAATGGTCCTCGCCGATACCCCAGGAGCAACAGTGTCCCTAATTTGCTGGGAAGTGGCGGTGCGGTCCCCTACGGCACTGCGTAGGATCCTACGGTCTTGGCGTGCATCCGTGCGTCGCTGCGGTCCGGTCCCAGGTCGACGGGCACGTGCACCTTCCGCCGACCACTGGCGACAACATCGATGTACTGTGGAGACCTCACGCCCCACGTGTTGAGCAATTCGGCGGTACGTCCACCCGGCCTCCCGCATGCCCACTATACGCCCTCGCTCAAAGTCCGTCAACTGCACATACGGTTCACGTCCACGCTGTCGCGGCATGCTACCAGTGTTAAAGACTGCGATAGAGCTCCGTATGCCACGGCAAACTGGCTGACACTGACGGCGGCGGTGCACAAATGCTGCGCAGCTAGCGCCATTCGACGGCCAACACCGCGGTTCCTGGTGTGTCCGCTGTGCCGTGCGTGTGATCATTGCTTGTACAGCCCTCTCGCAGTGTCCGGAGCAAGTATGGTGGGTCTGACACACCGGTGTCAATGTGTTCTTTTTTCCATTTCCAGGAGTGTAGAAGCAAATCGGTTCGTCAGTATTTGATGTGGTTTACGAAATATATCCAGCGGTAACGTTAGGTGACTCACCCTGTATATGTTGGGTCTGCAGGAAACCCGGGTTCTAATCCCGATCGGGCACAAATTTTAACCTTGCGTCATTGATATAAATCGGTGTCCAATGGCAGCTAATATTTTTAATTCCCTTGCGTCGTGTTTCATAGTGGCATACTTTCGGGCATGTCCGAAAAACAGACACCACATATATAGATAAGTGAAAATGAGCTGTGTCAAATATGGGTTGAATAGGAAAAGGGGAAAGGATGTCTCTGTGCATTCAAAATAATATAATCCAGAAAATAAAAAGGAACCCATCTACTTTCCAAATATTACTTGTGCTTCAGTCATTATACTGTAGGTGGGTTTTTCATGCTGTCTCCTGAAGCGAATGCGTTCCCTTTAAGAGGTCTCGTGTGTCGGGTCTCGCGACGAGTCTGTGACGTCAAGCCAAGTAGAAAGACAGCAGAATCAGAACCCCCGTCTACGACCAAACCTACATCACGTCAGACTTGTTTCAGTTCGTCTTCAGGTCATTTACAAGAGACAGAACTCGAATTTTTTTCCCTTGTTGTTTCATTGCTGATCAATACGAAGGAGGATCAAGCAAAACAACAGAAGCGAAATATTTTCTTCAATCCCAAATGAAATAAATCAATTTCAGAAACTTTACTGGTCTCTTGCAGATATGATTTTATGTATATAGACTGAAGCGTTGAGTGGAAATTTGTACCAAGGAAGGGAATCGAACCTGGGTCTCCTGCTTGCTATTTTAATTGTTTTTCCTTTTTTATTGTTTTTTTAAACTTAATAGGTTTTAATGCACTGTTTAAACCTCTTCCACTTCAGACGTTGGCCCCTATCACCCATACTACCCCACAAAAACCTATCTAACCTAAAAACAAAAACAAAACTAGTGCCACCGCTACTTTCACCCAAAAGCTAAGTAGGGCGGCCGTGCGCCACCACTTCTGTTTCCGCCCACAAACAACAACTAAATATGCCTCTCAACATTTTATTAAAAAAGAATAAAAGATTAAAGGAAGGGGTACGATATTTTATTATATGTTATTTGTTATTCATTTTGTTCTTCTGTTTTTATTTGCAATTCTTTTTTTCTATCTTTTTTTTTCCTCGGGGGTGTCCACAGCAGCCAGACGGCGGAAAGTCCTGGTAGTCTTCCCGTTCAACAAGGGTGAAACACCCTGTAATTACCGTTGATGTCTCTCATCAGTCCATCATGTGCACTATCTCAGTCTCTTCTCACACCCAGTACACCCCAATGGTCGGGAGGCCGCGTAAACAACGACGCCAAGTAATTCGCAAAGAGGGTAACATATGACGCTTTGCACGGTGAAATCGTGTAGTTACTCGTTAAATAATGCCAGTAATCTAGCAACTCTGCAACGCTCTCATTAAAAAAGTATGACAATGCCATACCCTTAACCTACACCGTGGCGCTATGACGAGTAGCAGGTAAGTAAGTGACGTCGGGATGGATCAGCTCGGTGGGCTCTACGGACCGAGGCGTCTGTCACAGCAACAGTGCCAACATGCGAAGTCTGAGGAGCCAGCAGTCGATAGCCGTACCACAAATGAAACGGTGCATGTCGGTATCGACAGCGGCGCATCTGGGGCAGAGAGGATCCTCGGCAAGATTGATCATGTGTAAAGGTTGTCGGGTGGGGAATTTTTCAGTCGTTATCAGATACCACAGCGCCCTGACCCTGGTGGGAAGGAAAGGCAAGTGTATGTTTCTCCACACTCCCCTCCAGCTAACTGTCGACGTCGGCGTTCAACCACATTAGCAGGCAGCGTCTGTTGAAAGTAGCGGTAGAAGTCCTTGGTCCTAGGATCCCTCGTGGTCGGTAAGACATCCAACAGATAACTCATGTCGACCAGATAGGTGTGAATGTGACACAGTGCTGGGGTGATATGTCCAACAGGAATCGGCGGCCGGACGGATTGAGGCCACACCTCCTGAATCAGTGTACCAGGGAGGGTGTCCTTGTTCGAAGTACGTACTTGATGCATCGTCCGCAGAAAGAGAGCGCGCCCTGTTGTGCACGTCTATCATTCCAGTGCCGCCTGCATGTGTGGGTAACGTTAGCGTCTCGTAACGGTTCTCGAACACCCTACCCTCGCTAACGAAATGACCGAAGGCCGCCTGGAACATAGCAGCTACCGCAGCGGCCATCGGGAGAACGTGTGTGTAATGATTAAGTTTCGGAGCGAGGTACCCGCATGATCAAGTGTTTCAAAGTTATGGAGACGAACTTGCGTGCCCCTAGACCAAGAGCTGCGGACTTACGAGGTGCATTGAAGTTCTAAGACCTCCGATTTTTTTTCTAATTAACTACTCACCCGAAATCGATGAAACTGGCGTTACTTCTCGACGTAATCGCCCTGCAGACGTACACATTTTTCACAACGCTGACGCCATGATTCCATGGCAGCGGCGAAGGCTTCTTTAGGACTCTGTTTTGACCACTGGAAAATCGCTGAGGCAATTGCAGCACGGCTGGTGAATGTGCGGCCACGGAGAGTGTCTTTCATTGTTTGAAACAGCCAAAAGTCACTAGGAGCCAGGTCAGGTGAGTAGGGAGCATGAGAAATCACTTCAAAGTTGTTATCTCGAAGAAAGTGTTGCGTAACGTTAGCTCGATGTGCGGGTGCGTTGTCTTGGTGAAACAGGACACGCGCAGCCCTTCCCGGACGTTTTTGTTGCAGTGCAGGAAGGAATTTGTTCTTCAAAACATTTTCGTAGGATGCACCTGTTACCGTAGTGCCCTTTGGAACGCAATGGGTAAGGATTACGCCCTCGCTGTCCCAGAACATGGACACTATCATTTTTTCAGCACTGGTGGTTACCCAAAATTTTTTTGGTGGCGGTGAATCTGTGTGCTTCCGTGGAGCTGACTGGCGCTTTGTTTCTGGATTGAGAAATGGCATCCATGTCTCATCCATTGTCACAACCGACGAAAAGAAAGTCCCATTGATGCTGTCGTTGTGCGTCAACATTGCTCGGCAACATGCCACACGGGCAGCCGTGTGGTCGTCCGTCAGCATTCGTGGCACCCACCTGGATGACAATTTTCACATTTTCAGGTCGTCATGCAGGATTGTGTGCACAGAACCCACAGAAATGCCAACTCTGGAGGTGATCTGTTCAACAGTCATTCGGCGATCCCCCAAAACAATTCTCTCCACTTTCTCGATCGTGTCGTCAGACCGGCTTGTGCGAGCCCGAGGTTGTTTCGGTTTGTTGTCACACGATGTTCTGCCTTCATTAAACTGTCGCACCCACGAACGCACTTTCGACACATCCATAACTCCATCACCACATGTCTCCTTCAACTGTCGATGAATTTCAATTGATTTCACACCACGCAAATTCAGAAAACGAATGATTGCACGCTGTTCAAGTAAGGAAAACGTCGCCATTTTAAGTATTTAGAACAGTTCTCATTCTCGCCGCTGGCGGTAAAATTCCATCTGCCGTACGGTGCTGCCATCTCTGGGACGTATTGACAATGAACGCGGCCTCATGGTAAAACAAGGCGCATGTTTCTATCTCTTTCCAGTTCGGAGAAAAAAAAATCGGAGGCCTTAGAACTTGAATGCACCTCGTAATAATCGAGGTGGCTAGAGAAATTTGGTGGAAGATAATCGGAGGTTTGTAAATGAATGTAAAGACGCACTGGATGAAATGTATGTCGTAGTGGTAGCTAATGCTTTGTATGTCGTAAGTGTTGAAGACGATAAGCAGTTTCTGATCATTTTTTTTTTCTTCTCATAGCAATCTGCGCAACTGGTATTGTCAAATTCAAGTACTGGGACTGAGACGTATTAGATTTCGACTGTTAACAGTGTTTCACAAGTTTAATTTCTACAAACAGTAACATTAACCGTTAATGACTGCTAAGCTTGCTGCAGCAACGGGTGGACGGCGCTAGCACGTGGTGGACGCGAGCGCTGCCGTGGCCGAGATGGGGACAGACGCGGTAGTCAGTGAGCTGGAGCGACTGGAACCAGCAGCATGTCCGGAGGCCGTCGACGTCGCCGCGCTGGAAGCTGTGGAAAAGTCTGCGGCGCGTCACCTGGGACGCGTTCGGCACGGCCAAGACGTCTGTAATGGCGGACTACGCCTGAAGGTATAGGGCAGGGGCGGGCAAACATTGCACACGGCTCATGAGCGCACAGCGCTGCACGTGTGCTGCTCGCGTGCAGGCGTCGACCGGGGCTGTGGCGACAGCCGGCAGGTTGCGGCAGTGTAGTGCCAGGCTAAGCTGCGGACGTTGATGCGAAGCGAGCACTATGTAGTGAACGTTGTATGTCAAGAAACGGAGAAGTGGAGATTTGCTATCTTTTAAAGAGTAATGGGAGAATCATTTTTACTTTGTGCAAAAACGTGAAAATTCGAAATGTTTAATATGTGGCAGTATTCTCGCTGGTCAACGGAAGTTTAGCATTGAAGGCCATTGTAATAAATTTCACAAGGACGAGTACAATTTATTGTCGGATTCTGAGTGGATGGGGAATTGACTGAGCTTGAGAAGAGCGATATGACGATACCAGATGAATCTGTCGTAGTTGGCCGGCCGGAGTGGCCGAGCGGTTCTAGGCACTACAGTCTGGAACCGCGCGACCGCTATGGTCGCAGGTTCGAATCCTGCCTCGGGCATGGATGTGTGTGATGTCCTCAGGTTGGTTAGGTTTAAGTAGTTCTAAGTTCTAGGGGACTGTTGACCACAACAGTTAAGTCCCATAGTGCTCAGAGCCATTTGAATTTGTCGTAGCTGGTGTCACGAGATATCTGCGACTTTCTCTCGTCATGTCTCTCATCTAACTGATTTAACATTTTATGGAGCACTGTTTTCAAGTTTTCAGGACGACAACAATAATAGCGCAGCGGTATGTGCAAGTTATAAGACTGCGCTTAATATAGCGAGAGCTGGAAAACCATTTGCTGAATTAATAAGTCTCGGTTAAGAGCAAACATCAGTGATGAAAATTTACGTAACTGTTTGTGTTTGTCTGTATGTAGAAATTTTGTTCCAGATATTAAACGTATTGTAAACTCCACCTGTGATAATTAAATAAAACGTATCGTAGGTAATAGGTACTCTTTCAAACCATGATTTCTTTCAACACTCCTACTAACCTTATTCATTCACTCAATAAAGCAAGCTAGGAAACAAAACGCTTTACAGAGGAAGGATCGGACAGAAGGTATGGTGGGGATGGGAGGTAAGCAGGTGGCCAGCTTGCCCCTGTGTGCACGCGGAACACCTGTTAACTGCACGCGTGCAAGTGCACCGCACATGTGCAGGATTCCTGCCCGCCCCTGGTATAGGGCCTGGCCAGTTGCTGGTGTGACACGAAGCAGAGAGCCAAGGACCTGGAGAAGCTGGTGTGCGCAATGGTGGCCAGATGAGGCAACCGTCCAGCACTGGAAGGTATGTGCACGTGGTCAACAACCTGGTGGAGTGGTTGATGTCTTCACCGGCAAGACGCAGAGTGGCGGGGAAGGAGCAGGTTCCGCGTGTCATATGCAGCGCTACCTAAGTGCTTTTGCAGCTAGTGGCGTTGTCACGGTGGTATTGTGATCAAGGCGGTACACCCTGAACTACGCATCGAGTGTAGCAGCCACGGCCAAACAATTTCCAGCACGGCGTTTTGTGGGTGACGAGTAACTAGTTGTTTGTTATTTACGTCACACGGGGTGTGCGACTGTGTCTGCTGTGGGGCGAACAGGTACAATTGAGTTATTACACACTGTGCCCATGATTAATTGTATTAAGCAGAAATTGATTCTTTACCGCTATGAGCATAAATCAGTTGGTTACTCCAGTCATTTTAAGGTTAATTTTTTTTTGTTTATTTATTTTCTGTAAATGATTGTATGAGACTGAGCCGGTGTGTCACTCTCGTTGCATTAAAATTTTGTTATTGCTTTTACGTGAACGAGCTGTTACTAAGTTATTGTATAAGAAATTATTCAGACCTAAATGTAGCTAGTGCGGTGGTGTTGAGTGTTGCTGGTGATCGTAGTATTAATAGATTAGTACACCAAGGTGTAGTTAGAGGTTATACAGGGTGAGTCACCTAACGTTACTGCTGGATATATTTCGTAAACCACATCAAATACTGACGAATCGATTCCACAGACCGAACGTGAGGAGAGGGGCTAGTGTAATTGGTTAATACAAACCATAAAAAATTCACGGAAGTATGTTTTTTAACGCAAACCTACGTTTTTTTTAAATGGAACCCCGTTAGTTTTGTTAGCACATATGAACATATAAACAAATACGTAATCTGTGCCGTTTGTTGCATTGTAAAATGTTAATTACATCCGGAGATATTGTAACCTAAAGTTGACGCTTGAGTACCACTCCTCCGCTGTTCGATCGTGTGTATCGGAGAGCACCGAATTACCTAGGAATCCAAAGGGAACGGTGATGGACCTTAGGTACAGAAGAGACTGGAACAGCACATTACGTCCACATGCTAACACCTTTTTATTGGTCTTTTTCACTGACGCACGTGTACATTACCATGAGGGGTGAGGTACATGTACACACATGGTTTCCGTTTTCAATTACGGAGTGGAATAGAGTGTGTCTCGACATGTCAGGCCAATAGATGTTCAATGTGGTGGCCATCATTTGTGTCACGCAATTGCAATCTCTGGCGTAATGAATGTTGTACACGCCGCAGTACATCTGGTGTAATGTCGCCGCAGGCTGCCACAATACGTTGTTTCATATCCTCTGGGGTTGTAGGCACATCACGGTACACATTATCCTTTAACGTACCGCACAGAAAGAAGTCCAGAGGTGTAAGATCAGGAGAACGGGCTGGCCAAGTTATGCGTCCTCCACGTCCTGTGAAACGCCCGTGGCCCGTGTTTGTTACAACACGCAACTGAACGTCGGAGGTTTCAAGCGTCAACTTTAGCTTACAATATCTCCGGATGTAATTAACATTTTACAATGCAACAAACGGCACTGATTACGTATTTGTTTATATGTTCAGATGTGCTAACAAAACTAACGGGGTTCCATTTAAAAAAACGTAGGTTTGTGTTAAAAAACATACTTCCGAGCATTTTTGTATGGTTTGTATTAAACAATTACACTAGCCCTTCTCCCCACGTTCGGTCTGTGGAATCGGTTCGTCAGTATTTGATGTGGTTTACGAAATATATTCAGCGGTAACGTTAGGTGACTCACCCTGTATTTACTGATCCTTGATATGATTAAGAATTAGTCAGCTTCGTAAGTCTTACAATTTTTATTTACGGTAATGGCTGACTAACAGACATTGTAAATTGATATGTTGCTCCCCGGTTGCCCATTGTAGAGCCTGACAGAATTTGCTCTGTATCTGAATTTGTTTAATTATTGTTATAAGGATTATTCTGCTGTTGGTTAATTTGACCCTAGGTAAAGTTGTTTCGGCCACGGAAGTATATCTATTATTTCATTGTGTATTGTTTTCTACTCTCTTGTTCGAATTTAGGAAACTTAATAGAATAATTGTTAAATTGAGCAGCAAGTCTGTACAAGCCCCCGCCCTGAATCCATTCCACCGAAATCCCACGAAACGATTTAAATATAACAAACTGAAGGCTGGAATCGCGTGAACCGTTGGAGATGTAGCGTTACAAAACGATGCTGAAACGAAGTGGAGAGATAAAATAGGAAATGAGGACTCGTAAGTTAAAAATGAAAATCGTCAACATCTCAAACGTGGGATATAGCCTTGAGACAGATATATTAAGGATTCAAGCAAGGCTGCGCGGGATTAGCCGAGTGGTCTGAGGCGCTGCAGTCACGGACTGTGCGGCTGGTCCCGGCGGAGGTTCGAGCCCTCCGTCGGGCATGGGTGTGTGTGTTTGTCCTTAGGATGATTTAGGTTGAGTAGTGTGTAAGCTTAGGGACTGAAGACCTTAGCAGTTAATCCCATAAAATTTCATACACATTTGAACATTTTTGAACATTCAAGCAAGAATTGATCAAATCGCGGAAATTATCAATAAGGGCAATCAATAGTTTGCTTCTAATCAATACAAATAATTTTTATCAGGTGTTATTTTAATGAGGAATTCGTTTTGACACTTTCTTCACAGTGGCAAAATAAATAAATAAATAAACAAAAAATAAAAATAAAAAATAAAGTTTTTGTCAGTGTTCTACCTCTAGTTAGTATATTGAAAGATCGGGCTAGGAGAGGCAGTAAATTCATCCAATATGTCAATATCAAAAAATTATAAAGACGAACAGTTTGCACGTCAGTCGTACCTGATCATAGCTGTAAGATTCTGGGACGTAAAAAAACATTTTCTCATCATATTTGACTCTTAAGCGTTCTGCATGCTATTGTTGTAGACTATACAGTTAAAGTTAAGACCGTAGTACGAATACTAAAATTAGTTATAGGATGTTCAATAACTTCTTTTTCTTGAATTTTTTTTATCAGCTACAGAGGTCGATGGACACCATCTCCTCTTTTTCTATTGAGCACAAACTACACACAAATAATTTTTGAGTGCAAGAGAACCAAGCAAGGGTAAGAGGGGGGGGGGGGGGGGCTAACACAAAGGAAAGGATCGAACTGTAAACATGAGAGATGACCTACTGATACCATTAACAGTGTTTTTTCATTACTCGATTTCAGTTGGTGAAGCCTCTATGTATTCGCCTAGCGTTTATAGTCATCGACGGCTTCTGTTCATCAGCGTGCAGTATGACGAGTAAACAGCGCACGGCCTGCTCACCCCCCAGTAGTTAAGCGCTGGTCAGCCGCGCGCTACCCTGCGGTCATTAACCTGTTTCGCTGCCGTCCAACGGCGGCCCGGCTCGCGGGGCAGTAATCATTGTGTTAGGCTGGATCCGGCTGCTTACGTGGCGTGACGGCACTGCTGACGCCGGCTCGGCGTGTGGTGGGATGACGGCAGCTGTTGGCCTATCGGAGATCCCCTAATATTGCGGCCGCCATCGGCATCAGCGTTCCCCGTGACAGGGATCGGCGCTGCAGCCATTAGGCCGTCGGCGCCGGCCTCGCTGTGTGTCGCTTTGCCGACGCGGCCTCTGACGGCTCATCGTATTCTCTCCTGTCGCATCCCCCAGGGCAGCCATCGATCAGTGGCCCGCAATATCACCAATGCTGTCCAATATTTGTGTAGCAACAGCTTCAGTCTTAAAATGATTTGATGAGAAAACAGTAACAAGTGAGAGCCACAACAGCAACCCAACCCTACGACACTGTATACGAATTGTGAAACAAAACGTAATTACTCAGACATGAAAAATAATTTGAGTATTCGACCGATAGCTATTCAGTTTAAATGATTACTCTGAAAAAATGAAGTTAGGTAATCAATTTTTTTGTTTGTTTGCAGTCACTGAAATCGCCACGCCACAGTACCGCATCACGCCGTTAGCGGCACCAAACAACATGGCGTAACCCATCCGCAGTGGGCTGAGCCATTTTATTGTGGCGCCTCTAGCGGCGCGATGCGGTACTGTGGCTCGACGTTCTCAGTGACTGGAAACAAATAAAAAAAATGATTATTTACACTTATTTTATCGAGAAAGAATTAAAACTTGTTGACATATTTCGCACTGCAAGTATAGATACATAAACTTCAGTTAACAGATGCCACAATATAAGGTCAGATGGGAAACTGAAAACAGTACCTGAAAATAATACAGAATTTACAAAGAATCATACACTGGAAAAATCTTCCAAGGTGATAGCGACATGTTACACAACTTCAATGAAAAAATCTGCATTCTATGTACATTTTTACATCAGTTAATAAATTTTACATTAACTTAATGCATAATTTAAAATTCAAATAAATGTGTAATGAATTTCAGTTCATACACATACATCCAATTTCAATGTAATCATGCAAAATTGTCAAGAAATCAATCATTTGAAACCAATAGTTCTTCTATAATTTATTATGCAAATTCATAAAATTGTGTCACTTCTTTCTTCCATTACTCAAATAATTCGTTCTAAATATCTTGGTGCAAACGTCATTATCTTGTAATTTCCTTTGTATCCATATTGTACACAGATGTCTTTCTCCTTTCATTCATGCTATATTTATTTTGCACAAAGCTAAACATGATATAGCAAATTATGTTTAAAAATTTATCGATTCATTTGTTTCAAGTCATCACTGACAGTTGTTTCAGGTATGCATCAACAGAGGAAGAATAAAGGAAATTTTAGACAAAATTGTTTATTAAATTTATTTGTGAATGATGTGTCAAACAAATTAGAATACAATACATTAGGTACATTTTCGTACAACAATAATGTAATTTGGTTACTAGCAATGAAAAATGGGGCAAAGTAATGTGTAAAACAGAAGGTTCAATACTTCTGGATGTACATTCTGACAACTGAATTTGAAATTAAATGATGCCGATTCAACATTATAACTATCTGATGTCCTGTCATCGTCAGTCGTGTGTAATATTATGTGGATAATTATTGCCTTAGATCCATCTATCACAACCAAATAAAACAAATTTTTCTTGCTGTAAAAGTTTCGCCTTTATTATTTGCAAGGCGTCTTCATTGCCCTGGAATATATACATATCCATGTTTAAACTACTATGCTTTGCCTTTTGGACATTATATATTAATGTTTTAAACAGTTAATGTTTTAAACAGTTACTTTCTGCTTATCTATGCTCTAGTGATAATATGAACTTTAGAGGTGCTAATCTACAGGTGTACTTTTTCGTATTTTACAGCTGTTGTTCTGCTTTTTGCTTTACACAGCACTAGGTAATGGACCTTCGTTTACTTGATGTTATGTTATGGATGTGTTGCCAACGGTTTGATGTTATTACCAGCTGTTGTGTGCGAGCTTATGATATCAGTGATCTCTCACTTCCTTCCTCTATTTCTTTCTCTCTCTCTCTCTCTCTCTCTCTCTCTCTCTCTCTCTCTCGTGTGTGTGTTTTGATTTATTGATTGTATTACATATTTAAGATTAGTAAAATTGCTCTCAGTGTATCTACTATATTTGGAAATTACAATTTCAAAAGATTTACACATTTACACAAATAATTTTTTTATATAGCAAAATATAACGTACCAATTTCACTCTTGAATAAACAGTATGTGTTTCACATAACCGTACAATTATGATACCAACAGACAGCTTTTGATGAAAGGTACTTTCTGTATCTGCGCTAAGGTGATATTTCTTCTTACTTCTTGGATCACCTCACGTAATTTTATTCATAATTCCTACAGGATTCTATGTAGACGTTTAGATTTTCCAAATAGTTTTCGAAGCCTATCACTTAATTTACTAAACTTTCCACTTCATCCACATATGCAAATTTCATCCCATGTAGTTATGCTTGAGACCTCATTGCAACTGACACTCAATCGTTCAGTAATTAAAGGTAACTGTGTACTTGTAGTTTGTGCTGCACTTAGCTCCAGAGATTAAGAGTAACCCTCCGGCGTTGGCAATGTAGTGCTGTTTTCTTGTATGTGTTGCGTGTTCTGGTAGCACAACGTACCATATATTTAGATGACACGTGTGCTAAAAGTAATCAATGCTGCACCAGTAAACCCTTTCATACCTAACTTAATGTATAGTCCATGTAACCTTCTTGCACGCGTAGAAGCTACAGGAAATAAAAACGTAGCTGGTGATCAGTCATCATTTTGAGCTGCAAACGTTGAAGCAGTTATTAGATTCTTCTGTCTTTGGTTGGTAGAATTTCGTGATTATAAACGGAAGAAAAACAGTACGTATTATGGATGTTTTTTCTATCCGTTTAGTTACCCAATTTTTGACTTACAAGGTCCTCGTCAGTTACAGCCTTGTAAAGCGAAAACCGAATAACTAAATAAAATAGTGTAGAACATCCATAATTTTTATTTTCCGTTTATAACATGAAGCAGTTCATTAACGTGATCATTCATTTGCAGATTTGTTATCTATCAAGTTTCGTTTGAGGAACTACTAACAAGCTGTTTTTGCTGCCATGTGCCTTTCATTATAGAGGTGGAAAAACATCTTCATTGTACGTAACTGCCACCCCTCTCCCGTCCCATTGAAATATTTCTTTCTCTTTCATGTATCCCCGTCTGCATTTTCACTTTTGATCTTTCTTGGTATTACCAGGACCAAAGGAATATTTACCTGTTTTCCCCAAAAAACTTTGACCCTTGTGTATTATGAGACATGGTGAAATTAGTTCGATGATTCAGAACATTAATTTTATTTCTGGTGCTGTCTTTTCATGAGAACGGCGTATTGAATCCGTTCGCTAGACAGTCTTCAAACCGGGACCTTATATTTTCGAATATTCCGTATCTACCTTGTTCGTCAACTCGGTGACAGTGTGAAATGCTTTCTGGAAGTCGAGAAAGATGGCAGCAAACTGATCTCAACTACCTTCAGCCTTCTCAGTACTGGAACGTAAAGCCAACAGAGCCTTAGACCGCCATTTCGTGCTGAAACCATATCGTTTTCAACACTAGAGTACTTCTGACTCCATAAAAAGCCTCATATGTTCTATAATTCTATAAAACGTTCACTTCAATGGCAAATACAGTGTACGAAAGTTAAAATGAGAGAAGTTAGAGGCTTCAAATAATTCTAAAATTAAATACAATTACACGGAATTTCCAGAAAGTCAGTTCCTATGCTATCTCGCGCGCAGCGGAACGATTTCAGCATAGCTATGCCATCCGACCCCCCCATGAACCATGGACCTTGCCGTTGGTGGGGAGGCTTGTGTGCCTCAACGATACAGATAGCCGTACCGTAGGTGCAACCACAACGGAGGGTTATCTGTTGAGATGCCAGACAAACGTGTGGTTCCTGAAGAGGGGCAGCAGCCTTTTCGGTAGTTGCAGGGGCAACGGTCTGGATGATTGGCTGATCTGGCCTTGTAACACTAACCAAAACGGCCTTCCTGTGCTGGTACTGTGAACGGCTGAAAGCAGGGGGAAGCTACAGCCTAATTTTTCTCGATGGCATGCAGCTGTACTGTTTCATTGAATGATGATGGCGTCCTCTTGGGTAAAATGTTCCGGAGGTAAAATAGTCACCCATTCGGATCTCCGGGCAGGGACTACTCCAGAGGACGTCGTTATCAGGAGAAAGAAAACTGGTGTTCTACGGATCGGGGCGTGGAATGTCAGATCCCTTAATCGGGCAGGTAGGTTAGAAAATTTAAAAAGGGAAATGGATAGGTTAAAGTTAGATATAGTGGGGATTAGCGAAGTTCGGTGCCAGGAGGAACAAGACTTCTGGTCAGGTGAATACAGGGTTATAAATACAAAATCAAATAGAGGTAATGCAGGAGTAGCTTTAATAATAAATAAAAAGATAGGAGTACGGGTAAGCTACTACAAACAGCATAGTGAACGTATTATAGTGGTCAAGATAGACACGAAGCCCATGCCTACTATAGTAGTACAAGTTTATATGCCAACTAGCTCTGCAGATGACGAAGAAATTGAAGAAATGTATGATGAGATAAAAAGAAATTATTCAGGTAGTGAAGAAAATTTAATAGTCACGGGTGACTGGAACTCGACAGTAGGAAAAGGGAGAGAAGGAAACATAGTAGGTGAATATGGATTGGGGCTAAGAAATGAAAGAGGAAGCCGTCTGGTAGAATTTTGCACAGAGCATAACTTAATCATAGCTGACACCTGGTTCAAGAATCATAAAAGAAGGTTGTATACATGGAAGAATCCTGGAGATACTAAAAGGTATCAGATAGATTACATAATGGTAAGACAGAGATTTAGGAACCAGGTTTTAAATTGTAGGACATTTCCAGGGGCAGATGTGGACTCTGACCACAATCTATTGGTTATGAACTGTAGATTAAAACTGAAGAAATTGCAAAAAGGTGGGAATTTAAGGAGATGGGACCTGGATAACCTGAAAGAACCAGAGGTTGTACAGAGTTTCAGGAAGAGTGTAAGGGAACAATTGACAGGAATGGGCGAAAGAAATACAGTAGAAGAAGAATGGGTAGCTTTGAGGGATGAAGTATTGAAGGCAGCAAAGGATCAAGTAGGTAAAAAGACGAGGGCTAGTAGAAATCCTTGGGTAACTGAAGAAACATTGAATTTAATTGATGAAAGGAGAAAATATAAAAATGCAGTAAATGAAGCAGGCAAAAAGGAATACAAACGTCTCAAAAATGAGATCGACAGGAAGTGCAAAATGGCTAAGCAGGCATGGCTAGAGGACAAATGTAAGGATGTAGAGGCTTATCTCACTAGGGGTAAGATAGATACGGCCTACATGAAAATTAAAGAGACTTTTGGAGAAAAGAGGGCCACTTGTAGGAATATCAAGGGCTCAGATGGAAACCCAGTTCAAAGCAAAGAGGGGAAAGCAGTAAGGTGGAAGGAGCATATAGAGGTTCTATACAAGGGCGATGTACTTCAGGACAATATTATGGGAATGGACGAGGATGTAGATGTAGATGAAATGGGAGATACGATACTGCGTGAAGTGTTTGACAGAGCACTGAAAGACCTGAGTCGAAACAAGGCCCCGGGAGTAGACAACATTCCATTAGATCAACTGACAGCCTTGGGAGAGCCAGTCCTAACAAAACTCTACCATCTGGTGAGCAAGATGTACGAGACAGGCGAAATACCCTCAGACTTCAAGAAGAATATAAAAATCCAATCCCAAAGAAAGCAGGTGTTGACAGATGTGAAAATACCGAACTATCAGTTTAATAAGTCACAGCTGCAAAATACTAACGCGAATTATTTACAGACGTATGGAAAAATTGGTAGAAGCCGACCTTGGGAAAGATCAGTTCGGATTCCGTAGAAATGTTGAAACACGTGAGGCAATACTGACCTTGCGACTTACCTTAGAAGGAATATTAAGGAAAGGCAAATCTACGTTTCTAACATTTGTAGACGTAGAGAAAACTTTTGACAATGTTGACTGGAATACACTCTTTCAAATTCTGAAGGTGGCGGGGGTAAAATACAGGGAGAGAAAGGCTATTTACAATTTGTACAGAAACCAGATGGCAGTTATAAGAGTCGAGAGGCATGAAAGGGAAGCAGTGGTTGGGTAGGGAGTGAGACAGTGTTGTAGCCTATCCCCGATGTTATTCAATCTGTATTTTGAGCAAGCAGTAAAGGAAACAAAAGAAAAATTTGAAGTAGGTATTAAAATCCAGGGAGAAGAAATAAAAACTTTGAGGTTCGCCGATGACATTGTAATTCTGTCAGAGTCAGCAAATTACTTGGAAGAGCAGTTGAACGGAATGGGCAGTGTCTTGAAAGGAGGATATAAGATGAACATCAACAAAAGCAAAACGAGGATAATGGAATGTAGTCGAATTAAGTCGGGTGATGGCGAGGGAATTAGACTAGGAAATGAGAAACTTAAAGTAGTAAAGGAGTTTTGCTATTTGGGGATCAAAATAACTGATGATGGTCGAAGTAGAGAGGATATAAAATGTAGACTGGCAATGGCAAGGAAAGCGTTTCTGAAGAAGAGAAATTTGTTAACATCGAGTATAAATTTAAGTGTCAGGAAGTCGTTTCCTAAAGTATTTGTATGTAATGTAGCCATGTATGGAAGTGAAACATGGACAATAAATAGTGTGGAAAAGAAGAGAACAGAAGCTTTTGAAATGTAGTGCTACAGAAGGATGTTGAAGATTAGGTGGGTAGATCACGTAAGTAATGAGGAGGTATTGAATAGGATTGGGGTGAATAGAAGTTTGTGGTACAACTTGACTAGAAGAAGGAATCGGTTGGTAGGACATGTCCTGAGGCATCAAGGGATCACAAATTTACCATTGGAGGGCAGTGTGGAGTGTAAAAATCGTAGAGGGTGACCAAGAGATGAATACACTAAACAGATTCAGAAGGATGTAGGTTGCAGTAGGCACTGGGAGATGAAGGAGCTTGCACAGGATAGATTAGCATGGAGAGTTGCATCAAACCAGTCTCAGGACTGAAGACCACAACAACAACATGCCATCCGACTCAGCACGAGGCTGGCAGTCCCACGGAAAGGTTAGCGAACTGATGTTCGCGCCGTAATTGTAAATAAAAAATTATCGCTATCATCGAAACTCCCACCGCCTGTGGATTACGTGCTTTAATCTGCGTGCGAGAAACATGAGAAGTGTAGGCACTCATTGTGAGCGTTATGCACTGTATGGCGAGAACATTATGACTTTTAGTGCTATACGAAAACTGTGCTGTATGTCCGTCCATGATGGAGAAGAGCTGCGTGATGATCTGTCGTGACAAAAGAACGTGTTAGAACGGTGTGACAGATTCAGAGGAAATTGCTAGTTCACGTTTACAGAATCATCAGTATGTTTCCTACAGCTACCATGGACGGTATTGCATGAACTTGTGACTAATGAGCTTTCTACGCAAATATCCCCCGTAGCTTCTCACTGATGTCTGATTGGGAGCCACTTTGATGTTTCCGATGCGTAAAATGTAGAAGAGGACGGATTACTTAATCAGAGTGTGATATGGTACGAAACATGGGTTACATCATAGGTCGACGTGAAAAAAAAAAAACATCAATTGGGCGGGGCCACACTAGCTCGCCAAGTAGTATTTGATGATTTGAAATTTCTGCACGAAAACTGTTGACAGCTGTTTTTCGCTTCAGAGAGGGAGTACTCGTTGATTTTATGGGAAGAGACACTACAATAAAGTAAGAAATTTGCTGTGAAACTATAAACAAGCACAGGTAATTTGAACCTCAGGACCACAATAATGTGTTGCGAGCAGCATCTTCCTTTTTTCTATTTTTTACACTTCCAAATAATACGATCGTTATAATCTTCTGAAGAAGAGCACTAGGTGACGAAAACGGCAAAAGAAATAAAATTTCTGTTGTCCAACTTGTTGCTAAGCATTTCAATTAAAAGCTCCATTTCAATAAAAAGATCATAAGAGCGACCCAGAACAAAAAGCATGACAGGTTGTGGTCTGGCACACATACTCCCGCAGGCACACCAATGTTGCTTAAGAGTTTACTCTGGGAGTTGTCTTACCAACCTCCGTACAGCCGAGATTTGTCACCAAGTTATTTTCACCTGTCTCGAAAATGATAAAATTACTGTGGTCACAACGATTTGAAGATGACTACGAATTAAAGGAGTATGTCAAAGCATA
Organism: Schistocerca cancellata; assembly: GCF_023864275.1. Lineage (NCBI taxonomy): Eukaryota > Metazoa > Arthropoda > Insecta > Orthoptera > Acrididae > Schistocerca > Schistocerca cancellata. Next base: position 1,253,211,393 of record NC_064626.1, read on the forward strand.
GATAACAAGTGGCAGAATCCTACAACGAGGACATTGAAAAAATCGATCCTGAATATGAGAAGTGCCTTAAAGAGAGGCAGTAACATAAGAGTAAAAATACATCAGACATTTGTAGCATTATGTTATAAAGCACCATTTTTTTAATAAATTAATGGAACTTTACGAATAACGCTCTTTGTTATCCTGTGTAGCACTTGATTGTGAACAGTCCAGGATGCAGATAAATACGCTGGCCAGTATAACACCACGTAATAATACAGCATCAACCAACACTAAAATAATACAGCCTATTTTGGCAAGCACACCTGTCCCTGGAACACTACTAGATTTACAAGCACTATGCTTGTAAGTCGAACTGTCAACCAACTATACACGCACGTCTGTTTGATTGTTAGTCTAACTGCACCACAAAATTGGTCCGGGACAATGAACTTGAGGACAATATTATGGAAATGGAAGAGGATGTAGATGAAGATGAAATGGGAGATATGATACTGTGTGAAGAGTTTGACAGAGCACTGAAAGAAAAAAAAAAGTGTGTGAAATCTTATGGGACTTAACTGCTAAGGTCATCAGTCCCTAAGCTTAACCACTACTTAACCTAAATTATCCCAAGGACAAACACACACATCCATGCCCCAGGGAGGACCCGAATCTACGCCGGGATCAGCCGCACAGTCCATGACTGCAGCGCCCAGACCGCTCGGCTAATCCCGCGCGACAGCACTGAAAGACCTAAGTCGAAACAAGGCCCCGGAAGTAGACAACACTCCATTTGAACTACTGACGGCCTTGGGAGAGCCAGCCCTGATAACACCCTACCATCTGGTGAGCAAGATGTATGAGACAGGCGAGATACCCTCAGGCTTCAATAACAATATAATAATTCCAATCCCAAAGAAAGCAGATGTTGACAGATGTAAAAATTATCGAACTACCAGTTTAATACGTCACGGCTGCAAAATACTTACAGGAATTCTTTACAGACGAATGGAAAAACTGGTAGAACCCGACCTCGGGAAAATCAGTTTGGATTCCGTAGAAATATTGGAACACGTGAGGCAATACTGACCTTACGACTTATCTTAGAAGAAAGATTAAGGAAAGGCAAACCTACGTTTCTAGCATTTGTAGACTTAGAGAAAGCTTTTGACAATGTTGACTGGAATACTCTCTTTCAAATTCTAAAGGTGGCAGGGGTAAAACACAGTGAACGAAAAGCTATTTAGAACTTGTACTGAAACCGGATGGCAGTTATAAGAGTCGAGGGGCATGAAACGGAAGCAATGATTGGGAAGGGAGTGAGACAGGGTTGTAGCCTCCCCCCGATGTTATTCAATCTGTATATCGAGCAAGCAGTAAAGGAAACAAAAGAAAAATTCGGAGTACGAATTAAAATCCATGGAGAACAAATAAAAACATTGAGATTTGCCGATGACATTGTAATTCTGTCAGAGACAGTAAAGGACCCAGAAGAGCAGTTGAACGGAACGGGGCAGTGTCTTGAAAGGAGGATATAAGATAAGCAACAACAAAAGCAAAACGAGGATAATGGAATGTAATAAATGCTGAAGGAATTAGACTGTTGTTGTTGTGGTCTTCAGTCCTGAGACTGGTTTGATGCAGCTCTCCATGCTAACCTACCCTGCGCAAGCTTCTTCATCTCCCAGTACCTACTGCAACCTACATCCTTCTGAATCTGCTTAGTGTATTCATCTCGTGCCTCCGTCTACGATTTTTACCCTCCACGCTGCCCTCCAATACTAAATTTGTGATCCCTTGATGCCTCAGAACATGTCCTACCAACCGATCCCTTCTTCTGGTCACGTTGTGCCACAAACTTCCCTTCTCCCCAATCCTATTCAATACTTCCTCATTACTTATGTGATCTACCCATCTAATCTTCAGCATTCTTCTGTAGCACCACATTTCGAAAGCTTCTATTCTCTTCTTGTCCAAACTATTAACCGTCCATGTTTCACTTCCATACAAGGCTACAAACCATTCAAATACTTTCAGAAATGACTTCCTGACACTTAAACCTATACTCGATGTTAACAAATTTCTCTTCTTAAGAAACGCTTTCCTTGCCATTGCCAGTCTATATTTTATATCCTCTCTACTTCGACCATCATCAGTTATTTTGATCGTCAAATAGCATAACTCCTTTACTACTTCAAGTTTCTCATTTCCTAATCTAATTCCCTCAGCATCACCCGACTTAATTCGACTACATTCTATTATCCTCGTTTTGCTTTTGTTGATGTTCATCTTATATCCTCCTTTCAAGACGCTATCCATTCCATTCAACTGCTCTTCCAAGTCCTTTGCTGTCGCTGACAGAATTACAATGTCATCGGCGAACCTCAAAGTTTTTATTTCTTCTCCATGGATTTTAATACCTACTCCGAATTTATCTTTTGTTTCCTTCACTGCTTGCTCAATATACAGATTTAATAACATCGGGGAAAGGCTACAAACCTGTCTTACTCCAATCCCAACAACTGCTTCCCTTTCATGCCTCTCGACTCTTATAACTGCCATCTGGTTTCTGTACAAATTGTAAATAGCTTTTCGCTCCCTGTATTTTACCACTGCCACCTTTAGAATTTGAAAGAGAGTGTTCCAGTCAATATTGTCGAAAGCTTTCTCTATGTCTACAAATGCTAGAAACGTAAGTTTGCCTTTCCTTAATCTTTCTTCTAAGATAAGTCGCAAGGTCAGTATTGCCTCACGTGTTCCAGTATTTCTACGGAATCCAAACTGATCTTCCCCGAGGTCGGCTTCTACTAGTTTTTCCATTCGTCTGTAAAGAATTCATGTTAGTATTTTGCAGCTGTGGCTTATTAAACTGATTGTTCGGTAATTTTCACATCTGTCAACACCTGCATTCTTTGGGATTGGAATTATTATATTCTTCTTGAAGTCTGAGGGTATTTCGCCTGTTTCATACATCTTGCTCACCAGATGGTAGAGTTTTGTCAGGACTGGCTCTCCCAAGGCCGTCAGTAGTTCCAATGGAATGTTGTCTATTCCGGGGGCCTTGTTTCGACTCAGGTCTTTCAGTGCTCTGTCAAACTCTTCACGCAGTATCGTATCTCTCATTTCATCTTCATCTACATCCTCTTCCATTTCCATAATATTGCCCTCAAGTACATCGCCCTTGTATAGACCCTCTATATACTCCTCCCACTTTTCTGCTTTCCTTTCTTAGCTTAGAACTGGGTTTCCTTCTGAGCTCTTGATGTTCATGCAAGTGGTTCTGTTATCTCCAAAGGTCTCTTTAATTTTCTTGTAGGCAGTATCTCTCTTACCCCTAGTGAGATAAGCCTCTACATCCTTGCATTTGTCCTCTAGCCATCGCTGCTTAACAATTTTGCACTTCCTGTCGATCTCATTTTTGAGACGTTCGTATTCCTTTTTGCCTGCTTCATTTACTGCGTTTTTATATTTTCTCCTTTCATCAATTAAATTCAATATTTCTTTTCTTACCCAAGGATTTCTACTAGCCCTCGTCTTTTTACCTACTTGATCCTTTGCTGCCTTCAATACTTCATCCCTCAAAGCTACCCATTCTTCTTCTACTGTATTTCTTTCGCCCATTCCTGTCAATTGTTCCCTTATGCTCTCCCTGAAACTCTGTACAACCTCTGGTTCTTTCAGGTTATCCAGGTCCCATCTCCTTAAGTTCCCACCTTTTTGCAGTTTCTTCAGTTTTAATCTACAGGTCATAACCAATAGATTGTGGTCAGAGTCCACATCTGCCCCTGGAAATGTCTTACAATTTAAAACCTGGTTCCTAAATCTCCTTCTTACCATTATGTAATCTATCTGATGCCTTTTAGTATCTCCAGGGTTCTTCCATGTATACAACATTCTTTCATGATTCTTAAACCAAGTGTTAGCTATGATTATGTTGTGCTCTGTGCAAATTCTACCAGGCGGCCTCCTCTTTCATTTCTTAGCTCCAATCCATATTCACCTACTATGTTTCCTTCTCTCCCTTTTCCTACTACCGAATTCCAGTCACCCATGACTATTAAATTTTCGTCACCCTTCACTACCTGAATAATTTCTTTTATTTTATCATACATTTCTTCAATTTCTTCGTCATCTGCAGGCTAGTTGGCATATAAACTTGTACTACTGTAGTAGGTGTGGGCTTTGTATCTATCTTGGCCACAATAATGCGTTCACTATGCTGTTTGTAGTAGCTTACCCGCATTCCTATTTTCCTATTCATTATTAAACCTACTCCTGCATTACCCCTATTTAATTTTGTGTTTATAACCCTGTAGGCACCTCACCAGAAGTCTTGTTCCTCCTGCCACCGAACTTCACTAATTCCCTCTATATCTAACTTTATCCTATCCATTTCCCTTTTTAAATTTTCTAACCTACCTGCCCGATTAAGTGATCTGACATTCCACGCTCCGATCCGTAGAACGCCAGTTTCCTTTCTCCTGATAACGACATCCTCTTGAGTAGTCCCCACCCTGAGATCCGCGTGGGGGACTATTTTACCTCCGGAATATTTTACCCAAGAGGACGCCATCATCATTTAATCATACAGTAAAGCTGCATGCCCTCGGGAAAAATTACGGTCGTAGTTTCCCCTTGCTTTCAGCCGTTCGCAGTACCAGCACAGGAAGGCCGTTTTGGTTATTGTTACAAGGCCAGATCAGTCAATCATCCAGACTGTTGCCCTTGCAACTACTGAAAAGGCTGCTGCCCCTCTTCAGGAACTACACGTATGTCTGGCCTCTCAACAGATACCCCTGCGTTGTGGTTGCACCTACGGTACAGCTATCTGTATCGCTGAGGCACACAAGCCTCCGCACCAACGGCAAGGTCCATGGTTCATGGGGGGTGGGGAATTATACTAGGAAGTAGTAAATTAGTTTTGCTGTTTGGGGAGCAAAATAACTGGTGATTGTCGAAGTAGAGAGGATGTAAAATGTAGAATTGCAATGACAAGGAAAGAGTTTCTGAAGAAGAGAAATTTTTTAACATCGAGTATAGATTTAAGTGTCAGGAAGTCGTTTCTGAAAGTATTTGTTTGGAGTGTAGCCATGCATCGAAGTGAAACGTGGATGATAAATAGTTGAGGCAAGAAGAGAATAGAAGCTTTCGAAATGTGGTGCTACAGAGGAATGCTGAAGATTAGATGGATAGTTCACAAACTAATGAGAAGGTATTGAATAGAATTGGGGAGAACTGAAATTTGTGGCACAACGCGACTAGAATGGATCGGTTGGTAGGGCATATTCTGAGACATCAAGGGATCATCAATTTAGTACCGGACGGCAGCGTGGTGTGAAAATTCGTAGAGGGAGACCAAGAGATGAATACAGTAAGCAGATTCAGAAGGATGTAGGTTGCAGTAGCTACTGGGAGATGAAGAAGCGTTCACTGGGTAGAGTAGCATGGACAGCTGCATCAAACCAGTCTCTGGACTGAAGTCCACAACAAAAACACATTGCAGTGCACGTGTTATTCTGATGACGATGCATTGCGGCAACTACAGTCATTACGAAACACATGAGATGAATTGACAATTGCGAATAATGACCACCAGCAGGTGTAAGATGGAATGACGACAGCAAAAATTTGTGGTTGACTGGGGTCTCGAACCCGGATTTGCCGCTTATCGCGAGCGGTCGCCTTACCGTTTGGTAAGCCCCATGGTTGACGACATATGGAAGGTGGGTTCTGGCCATGAGTCGTGCACGGATAGCCAAATGGTAAGGCGACCGCTCACGATAAGCGGCAAATCCGGATTCGAGTCCCGGTCAGCCACAAATTTTCATTGCCGTCATTCCTTCCTACAGCTCATGGCGGTCATTATTCGCAATTGCGAATTCATCTGATGTGAAAAAATTGGTTCTTACTGTCGTCTGCGTTGTTTCCAGCAAATGTACGGTGAACACCCTAAACAAGGAAAAAGGAGACGTGGAGAAGGAAAGTCAATTAAGATGTCTTCAGTGAGATGAAGAAATAAAGTCCCAACAACGTCAGCCTGCAAAGTTCTCGCCGCTCCGAACTTTCCCACAGCGAGCGTGACGGATTACCGGCGTCGCTTATGCTCCGACTTATTCGCCGTTTCTCTTTTTGTTCCGTAGCCACCAAGTTCTGTGGAATTCTTGTTAACTTTAGATGACAAATAATGTAAGCTTTACGTGTCAGGCAAACAGAGATTTGTTAGATAGTAAGTGCAGTATCGGACAAGGGGTTCATTTAAATTTATGCTTTCGAAACAAAACGTTTTACTCTCCAAATTAATAATAGATACTGGACTGGTTAAGTCAGAAACTTTCGCACAAATTTAAAAAATATGCATTTCGAGAAATGATAGTGAGTAGCGAATAATGGTAATGCATTCATTTATTGATTTTTAAGCCACTCACCAGATTTTATAAAATGAAGATGAATATTTATATATGTGTTTGGAGAGAGAGAGAGAGAGAGATTGATTTTTGATTGAGACTTTACTTTAAGTCGTAACTGGTACCTGAATTTTGGTTGCTGCCTCCTTAAATGATGAGCTTCTGCACCTGTTGGTGACGTAATTTGGAGGAAGTTATTGCTCTTTAAGATTTAAAATACGATTCTCTTGTTTACTTGGCCGTATTGCGGATATCTTTGAGCCCAAGTTTTCGTAGCTTTTCATACCTAAGGAACCACTGTTGTAAGTAAATAAGATCAAACAACAATCTGCTTTTTGAGAGAAAAGGAGGTTGCTTGGTACACAAACTTCCTTCAAACTACACGTCCTGTTGCATCAAAATTGGTCAGTGGAGTTCAGCACCATACTATTATACAAGAACATAAAACAATTACTGTAATTAATAAATTGCGAGAGGTTGTTACGTATTGAATGAAAACTATACAGAATGCGTTTCCTTTCCAGTATTTTAGTGAACTTTGTACACTTACAATTCTGTCGATTGATAGACGGCGACGACAATGAAGTTCACATCCTTTTCCGAAAACAAGATATTTCTATTCCTCACTTCCAGAAAATTTGTATACATAAATGTTTGGCAACTCGGTTTTTTCACTAAAATATCAATTTTCATTTAATGTAACAATACATTCTGAGGGACGGCCTAGCAACACGCCCTCTTTCCTCAAGATACACATTAACAGTCCTCTTTTTTTTAATAATTTTTTTTTTTTTAGATTCCACACTCAGAGATTCACAACTACTATCGTTGCGGGGATTGCGCGCTACAGTGTTTCTTGCTGTCCAGCTGCGCTTCGCTTCACTTCAAGTACTTTTTGAATAAAATTTACCTTTACGCTATTTACATACTTTACTGAGCTTCTCAGAATAAAATTAGGCACAAATTAGTTAAGAAAAGGGCAGTGAGGCTCACATAACATTACTATTTTTTAATCAAATATAGAAACGTTGGAGAATTATTTTCTGACCTAAGAGATTTTGACCGAATCAGGGCTCAGTAAAGCGAAGTAAGACGAAAGTAATAAGCAGTAGCAGAAATGAGAATAGTGAGAAATTTAACATCAAAACTGGTGGCAAAGTAGTAAATAAAGTTGAGGGATTCTGCTGACTTGAAAGCAAACTAGCACATGACGGACGAAGCAAGGAGGGCATAAAAATAAGCCTAGCACAGTCAAAAGAATTCTACTAGTGTCCTTCATTTGAGGAAGAAACTTTTGAGTGTGTAGGTTTGTAGCACAGCATTGTGTACATCTACATCTACGTGATAACTCTGCTATTCACAATAAAGTGCCTGGCAGAGGGTTCAATGAACCACCTTCAAGTTGTCTCTCTACCGTTCCACTCTCGAACGGCACGCGGGAAAAACGAGCACTAAACTTTTTCTGTGTGAGCCCTGATTTCTCGTATTTTATCGTGATGATCATTTCTGCCTATGTAGATGGGTGGAAACAGAATGTTTTCGCAATCAGAGGAGAAAACTGGTGACTGAAATTTCAGTCGCAACGAAAAACGCCTTTGTTTTAATGATTGCCACTCCAATTCACGTATCATGTCTGAGACACTATCTCCCCTATTTCGCGATAATACAAAACGAGCTGCCCTTCTTTGTACTTTTTAGCTGTCATCCGGCAGTCCCACCTGATGCGAATGCGACACCGCACAGCAATACTCCAGAATACGGCGGACAAACGTAGTGTAAGCCGTCTCTTTAGTAGACCTGTTGCACCTTCTAAGTGTTCTGCCAATGAATCGCAGTCTTTTTTTAGCTCTACCCACAATATTATCTATGTCATCGTTGCAATTTAGGTTATTTGTAATTGTAATCCCTAAGTACTTAGCTGAATTTACAGCCTTCAGATCTGTATGACTTATCGAGCAATCGACATTTATCTGATTTCTTTTAGTACTCATGTGAATAACTTCACACTTTTCTTTATTCAGGGTCAATTGCCACTTTTCGCACCATACAGATATTTTATTTAAATCATTTGGCAAGTCGTTTTGATCATCTGATGATTGTATGGTAGTGAATCACGGGCAATGGTAAAACCGGAACGTAAGAGAACAGAATCGGTTCAGATGCGATGCTACAGAAAAATATTCAAAATTGGGTGGCCTGATGGGGTTTGAAGCAATTCTCCGAGGAATCAGGGCGCAAAGGAACACAAGGAAGACACTGACAAGAAGAATGTACTGGATGACGGGACATGTGTGAAGCGATCAGAGAATTATTTCGATAGTACCAAAGGGAGCTGTAGAGGCTAAAAACTGCAACGGAAGAAACAGATTGGATTACATGTAAGAAATAATGGAAGATGTAGGATGCAAGTGATCCTCTACGAGTCTTTCACTGGAGAGGAATTCGTGGCGGACAGTATCAAACTACTCAGAAGACTGATACTTAAAAAAATGAGGATACATGTTGCTTGTAGCTATGTGTGATATGCTGTAAAATTCTGGGCAAATAATGAGTGTCACTTTTCATATTTCTGCAGAGTTTAATGTTTACTGGATCATCATTGTTGGACACATTTGGAAAGTATCAAGATGGCAATTCCACTTTTCTGCACATTATTCCGGAGGTTGAGGTAGCCATCTTGATTAGGAACTGCAAGCAATAGTCTTGGGTTCCCCTTGCTACCAGTCTAATCTATGACGACGTATTCAGTACTGCCGGTCACATGTTTCATCCGTATTTTAATATGCTTCGCCACAGAATTAGTCGACCCTAATTTTAAAGCACCTGAATTTTAGTTAAATGGACAGTTTGGCTTCTGCCAGGATGGTTGATTTTTTCCTGATTACAGTTTCACAACGTAAGTTCTCAACACATTATAAATGCTAAATACTGTATTTACGATTTTATTTTGTAATGACTCATTTGGTAATATTTTGGTTCCTCGGTGTTTGTAGACACCTGAAGTTGGTCTGATACTGACCGAAACATGTCGCATAATAAATTCATTAATAAATCTGTGTGCAACCATGATTTCTCAGCAGCTTTTACAAGCACCTCAAAATTTATATAAATATAAATCAGTAACCGCCTGTATGAAAGATCGTCACTTGAGTACGGCTCGACCGACTTAGCCACTTTGTGTGTGTGTGAGAGAGAGAGAGAGGGTTCGAAACGTTTGTACAAAAGAAAATTTTTGGAAATCCACGGGGAAAGTCGTAAACTTGGATGGCATTTTTGTATGAAAATGGCAATGAAAGAAATGTGACGGTCGATTTGACAATTCCGCTGACACATATTTTCATAAAAATGTATGACGCTGATTTTGACATTTTTTATGTCGCATGTTCACATAAAACAACAAATTTCGCGTTGAATTTTGATATTTTGCCAAAAAGAATACTCTTGAGATCGAGATGAGCACATCTTTGGTGTGTTGCAATCACTGATTTGATGCCAATTTGTGGGAATTTGGTGTGTTCCATACATTCAGATGATTTCAGTTCGTGGTTTATTTCTTTTGAAAAAAGTGCTACCAGTGAGGCGTAGAAATATCGGATGCCTAACGCAAAGCCAACTACACGACCGTCGAGTCAATGAGACTGACGAACCTGGACAGCGTTTGGAGGTAAATCGAATAAGAAGTGAACAATAAACACTTTCTCTTAAACCAGCTGCGAGAAACAACACGCTAAGCAGTGCTGTGAAAATGTTTTTTTTTTCCTTTTCACAGAAATTTTTTATAAGGTAACAGGAAAGTTGTGTTTATGGCAAACTTTACAGCATGGCGCAGTTGAAAGTAGCCCGCCTCCCCTCTGAATGCGAATGCAATATTTCGACTTCTGAACTGAATAAATACAACAATGGACAGTTTTATACAATAATCGATTGTTAGCATTCTTCCGTCAGCATTTCAGTTTATTTCATCAATGCAGCTAGACGTTTCTCTTTGCGGCCTGCAGAATGACTTTCTCGATAGAAGAAAGAATTGAAATTGTGGAAGCATATGTGAAATATGTCCGGATAGAGGATTACCTGCGAAACGAGTAATGCAGAATCCATACAAAAACTGCTGCACCTACGGATCGGTGCAAAGTGTAAAATGACGACGAATTCCATCAGGTCGCACTTCAGAGGTTGTTGCAGACTTTGGCCGAAGTATTATCCAGAGCCCAAACCCGCAGATCTGTACCTAAATTACAGAAACAAAGGCGCATGTAAGTAGGAAGAGTGGTCAGTGCATACTGAAAAGTCTTAATTTGAAGCCATAACGTGTAATGGTTGTGCAGCAATTTTGGGAGGATGGAAGTCAGAAGCTTCTACAAGGGTTGGAACTCTAATAGTGGCAACTATTTATTTACAGCTCGTGCAAAATAGATACGTGTTTCAGAGTTTTACTGACCTTCAAAGTAACCATCAGCATTGTGTACAACCCGTCGCCAGCGATGTGGAAGTCGTAGGATACTGTTAGCAGTGCCATCACTTTTGTCTCTATGCTGTTCATGTCTGGAACACAACCTACGACCAGCTTAGAGACAGAAGTGATGACACTTTCTGCAGGACCTGACCATCATTTTGCAGGACAGTGCTCAAGCACGTACAGTGCAAGCTGTTACTGATTTGTTTGACTGATGGGTTCAAATGGCTCTGAGCACTATGGGACTTAACATCTATGGTCATCAGTCCCCTAGAACTTAGGACTACTTAAACCTAACTAACCTAAGGACATCACACAACACCCAGTCATCACGAGGCAGAGAAAATCCCCGACCCCGCCGGGAATCGAACCCGGGAACTCGGGCGTGGGAAGCGAGAACGCTACCGCACGACCACGAGCTGCGGACTGACTGATGGGACTGCTATACCACCTACTGCACTCCCCTGACTTAAGCCCTCGTAAGTTCAACTCGATTTCTAAACTGAAGGAAACACTTCACGGCATTCGCTTCAGAACTGCTACAAATTCGACTGGCAATAGACCGCACCGCTCGAACTGTCAACACAACTGGCACTGCTGTAAATAAATAGTTGCCACTATTAAAGTTCCAACCATCGTAGATTACCGCACGTGGCTTCTGAAAAACTTCGAAGATAGTTTGTTAGGCCCTTTCCATTACATCATGTGTGATGAAGCATTGTTTCATCTTTACAGTCACGTGAATTCACAGAACACGAAGTACTAGGCAACCCTAACATTATACTTCAGCAACCGCCCTGCGTTTGATGCGGTGTTGCAGGGACAAGCATCAATGGACCGATAATTTTTGACACTACCCTCAATACGATAGCATGTAATTAAATTTTTGATACATTTGTGCTCAACTCACTGAATACGAAACACAATATTGCTTCTTCCAAAAAGCTGAAGCAACTTGCCACACGTCTGAGATATCCCTGGAACGGGTGTATGACTTCACTTAGGAACGAACTGTTAGCAAACTTTTATGGCCACTGCGTTCGCCGGATCCAAAAACATGTGACCTTTTACTGTGGGACACTTGAAAGCAGGATCTACGAAATAAATCCGCACAAAATTCAGGAACTGAAAGATAACATCAACCGTGAAGTTGCCGCAATCTATATCTGAACTTTGCGTCTGGTATATCTGGATATGCTTAGACGTGCACACTTGCATACTGATGTTGCAGGGGGTTACTTTCAAAATCTACTATAAATGTAGTTTTCACCGTATTTTTCTTTGTAAGCAAGTGGTAAGCCCATTTCAGCTCTTTGTTTCTGTAATTTCACTGCATTTCCTCTTTACTGAGACGGACTAGCTTTATCTGCGCCTCCCGTTACAATGCTACGTGTTCCTTATGTCATTAAAATTACTGTCGTATAGACCCAGCAGCTGGAAAGGTCTCTTTCAAACACAGTCTACTAACGATTCAACCGATTTACCCATCCATTTTGACTTATAATCCCAATCAAGGTTCCGTTTTCAATAACAATAAATAAGGTCAGAGAGAGGAGGAGGACAGAAAAGGGAGGAGCAATCAGATATAAAGAAGGAGAAGAAAGATATGAACAGAAAGAAGAGGGAGCAAGAGATGGATAGCGTGGGATAAGATATGTACGGAGTGTGTGGAACAGTTGGGGGGGGGGGGGGGGGAGTAATGGGCAGAGATAGGGAGAGATGGATAAGGTGAGGGGGAGTAGGAGACGGGTATAGAGAGGGGGCGAGAAGGAGATTAGGACGTGTATCCACTTCCAGTGCATATGCAGCAGTTGCGAAACGTTGCTGGGTTCGTTAGTAATGTGTAAATTGTGTCAATATTATTTATACAAAATAAGTCCAGCCTTTTGCCACTGGAGGCTTTGTGTGATGTACATGGTACAGGTGCTTAGGTAGAATGAAAGGAATCATCAATAGCTCGTAACTTTTTCTCTAGTATTTTGTAGAATTATTATAGAACTTGTTATTCATTTGCGAAGATTTACAAAGTACTAACATCATCGATTGGATCTCAAAATTCCATGCAAAACGTCTTTAAAAGACCTGAAGTAGATGTATTTGCTTTCTGAATCCGACGGTTCTTTCTTATGAATACGTAACGTCCGCAATTCCTTGATATTTGCCATTAGCAGTCTCCATTACGACCTGCCTGCAGGACCATCTCGCTTCCGTTAGAACGCCCACCACGCAGACCTGTCAAACTCCGCCGACGTGACCTCAAACTTTCCTCTCACGGAGTACCACAGCGCCATTCACACTCTCTACAGCCGTTTTGACTTGTTGCGACACCGTGACATCTCCGTAAAGGTTTGCGCAAAAAGTGGTACACGGTTTTTCGATTCCTTTCAGCGTTTTCTAAACGTCATTTGAATTTCCGTGACCATCGAAAATTCGCCTGACATGATGATACGCAGATGTCGATCCCTCTCCTCAGTATAAACGGCGATGGCACACGCCCCTGGAGCACCCCGTAACAAACTTAACCACATCTCGATTATGAACACGGCACTATCTTGCCTAGCCTGCCTCCACTACCTGTGATCGAGACACTACACACGCTAAATTTGTGAGAGGGATAAGCATCGACGAGTGTACGGAAAAAAATATGTTAAAAATGTCATTCCCCAGGACTTTAGGCCTTTAGAAATAGCACCAGCATCCCCCACTGAAATTAAGGGAATTATAAATATACTGAAAAACAAGAGCTCATGTGGTGTTGATGGAGTCTCTAACAGAATTTTGAAGGTTGTTCTAATTTAATAAGTGGAGTCCTTAGCGATATTTGTAATGCTTCGCTGGCACAGGGAATTTTTCCAGACAGATTGAAATACACAATTGTCAAACCTCTTCATAAGAAAGGGGACGAGAGTGATTTAAATAATTATAGACCAATCTCATTGCTGACTTAATTTTCTAAAATATTCGAAAAAGTTATGTATTCAAGAGTAGTCTCACATTTAAGTGAAAATAGTTTACTCAGCATGTCACAGTTCGGATTCCGGAAGGGTTACTCGACTGAGAACACTATCTTCACATTTACCCATCAAATAGTACAAGCCCTAAATAACAAATTATCACCAGTTGGTATTATTTGTGATCTCTCCAAGGCATTTGACTGTGTGGATCATCTCATACTCTTAAAAAAAACTCAGGTTTTATGAAATTGAAGGCTATACACACAGCTGGTTTGAATCATACTTAATGAACAGAAAGCAAAAAGTTGTGGAGGATGGTAAATTCTAATGATTGGGGAGCTATCACAAAGGGAGTCCCACAGGGTTCAATTTTAGGTCCTCTGCTGTTCCTTATTCGTGTGAATGACCTCCCACTTAACATTCAGCAAGCGGAACTAGTAATTTTTGCAGATGACATAAGTGTTATAATAAATCCCATCCAGAAAAAGCAGCTGAAGATACTGTTAAGAATGTCTTTCAAAGAATTATTAAGTGGTTCTCAGAAAATGGACTCTCCCTTAATTTTGAAAAACTCATTATATCCAGTTCTGTACACCAAATAGAGTCATACTGAAAATTGATGTATCATATGAACAGGGCTCTATTAATAGGGTAGATTACTCCAAATTTTTCGGTGTTCACATTGATGACAACTTGAACTGGAAGAAGCATATTACTGAGCTTCTCAAAGAACTAAGTTCAGCTTCTTTCGCTCTTTGGATAATCGCTAGTCTTGGTAATAAAGAGATCAGACTCCTAACGTACTTTGCATGTTTCCTCTCAACAATGTCTTATGAAATATTTTTCTGGGGTACTCACGACTTAGACATAAAATATTGATTGCACAAAAGAGAGCAGTGAGAATAAGTGGGGTGTTCGCCCAAAGACGTCATGTAGACACCTTTTCAAGGAGTTAGGTATTTTAACTTTACCATCAGAGTACACATATTCGCTAATGAAATTCGTTGCAAATAATCCATCTCAGTTCACGAAGAACAGTGGTGTTTATACATACAACACTAGAGGTAAAAATGACCTTTCCTATCCGTTACTGAAGCTGTCAGTTGCTCAAAAAAGAGTACATTATTCAGCAACAAAAATTTTTGATCATTTGCCCAACAACGTCAAGTGTCTGGCAAGTAGCAGATCAAGTTTTAAATCCAGCTTAAAATCATTTCACAACTCCTCCTACTCCATGGACGAGTTTCTGTTCCATAATCTATAAAAATAATTTGTACCTCTAAATGTAGTTGCATATGTAGAACTAAAAATTTCAGTAATATTAATATTGGCACTATTCATGTGTATGTATATATATCTTGTAATCTGACTTGTTCCACATCACACAGATAAAATAATGGGAAAAATGATCTGAGGAACATGACATAACTAAAACTAAACTAAAACTGAACAATGTCTCAAAGGTGATGTTTCACCCAGAAACTGCTGTGCGCATTGACGGTTGGAAGTTTACGAATACTGTAGACAAGTACTCCGAGGACGGACGAATGCATTGACATTGGACAAGGATCGGACAATGATTTTAAGGTAAACGAGTAAGAGGAATTTCTGGTAAAGGACTTTGGTTTTTTTAACGAAAATGGGCTACACGGAGTAAGGACTCGTGAAGCAGAATTAAGAGGATGAATCCAGTAACGAGTCTTCATGAGGATGAGAAGTACTAACAGAACGTAGTACGAGACCTGTGACTGGCAACAGTAAGATTGACCGCGCGCAATAGGCGTCTCAGTTTGGCTGTAGGAAATGTAAAGACACTAGACAGGCAACACTGAAGCAACACTGAAGAAAAGTCAAGACACGTTCATAGGATTTGTCGACCTGGAAAAAGCGTTCGACAATGTAAAATGTTGCAAGATGTTCGAAACTGTGAGGAAAATACGGTAAGATAGGTAAAGACGGGTAATGTACAAAATGTACAAGAAGCAAGAGAGAACAGCCGGCCGCGGTGGCCGTGCGGTTCTGGCGCTGCAGTCCGGGACCGCGGGACTGCTACGGTCGCAGGTTCGAATCCTGCCTCGGGCATGGGTGTGCGTGATGTCCTTAGGTTAGTTAGGTTTAAGTAGTTCTACGTTCTAGGGGACTTATGACCCAAGATGTCGAGTCCCACAGTGCTCAGAGCCATTTGAACCAAGAGAGAACAACAAGAGTGGAAGACCAGGAACTAAGTTCTCATGAAAGACTATGACGTAGTCTTTTACCCCTACTGTTCAATCCGTGCATCGAAGAAGCCTTTCCGTATCATATTCATACCAAGCTGAAGAATAATTTCATATTTGGATTTTATTGTGAACAATACATAAAAGTTACAGTCCTCCAAATGATGAGCTGTCTCTAATTTAATTTTATTTCACCGTTCCATTTTGAAATTCAACTGCGTCGTGACGTTCTGACCACGTTACTACATGCATATTTTTCTGTTTAATTGATTCCATGCAGATATCTCTTGTTCCGTATTTAATGTAACGATTCGGTTTATCTTTCTAGATTCAGATGAGATAGAAACCCAGATTCCGGATATCTATTACAGTTTACGCACCAAAGCATTGTTTTTCTGAATCTCGCAGTAGATACAACGTAACTTTCACTGACATGAAGGAACACAGGTGATTTCTTGTGTAATCCTTATTCTCTGTTATTTAAGTAACTAGTGGAATGGTTTCGACGTCATACCAGAGTGTTAAATGGAACATGATATTTACTCATAAATATACTACAGTCCAAACAACTTCACAAGAAATTCGGTAGCTTTAAGTTTTACGCTGATATTTCTGTAGCAGCTTCAACCTCTTCGTTTTTCATTTCCTAATTGTCCAACAAACCTGGTTTTAGTATCTGACTTCTGAATCAGTCTGAAGGTGTGGTGTAACAGTTTGTGATAAGAATCCATTGGTAGAAATGTCTCGATAAACTGTGGTTGTTAAAAGATTTTTGAGGATCACTCCCACGTACCTGATTTCAGTGTATAAAATCCAGTTGCAGTAACTGTAAGCATTAATGTATATGGTGCACTCAACATGTGGGCATGCAGTTGTCATAAATGTTGAAGTCTGATAAGAGAGTATTGAATCTTTGTTATATAGGAAGTAGAACAGACACAGAAAATAAATATGCAAGACACGCGCAGTACCAGGGCTGCTCAAAGCAAAATATATTTCTGAAAAATAAATAAAGCCACTAACTTCCATGTTATTAATCTTTCAACTAGAAGAACACTGATAAAAATGTGTAAAGCATCTTTATATGGATGAAAAAATGGAAAAATGAAAAAGACAGAAATGAAACGATTAGAATGAAATGTGTTTCTGCGGAAGAGTATTCAAGTGGGATGTTCTAGTACGGAATGGGGAGACGTCCTGCAACAGACAAATGAGAAAAAAATGAATGATAAAAAACATAACAACCCGATGAGAGAGACACTTTGGAAACGACCGTAGTTGGTTTAAATGGTGGTGGAAGGAAATAACTGGTGGAGGAGCAGTTCAAAATGTGAATATAGAAGAGAGAGATCGTCGATTATGTAGCAGTTATGCAGAGTTAAGAGGATAACTGGAGAGTGACAAGAATAAAGAGCTGCCTCCAACCAACAATAGTTGGTGATCAGAGTAGCGCGTGAGCGCCGAACACGCCTAAAACGACGCATCTTGTGAGTAGTTCAAAGCAGTAACCTGTGCAGCAGCATGATCCAGACTAGCAACACGAGCGGAAATGGTCGCCCTTATACAGCCTCACTCGTTATCGAAACCGCAACTTCCGGCTTCAGCGTTGAATCACCCTCGACGGCCATCAAAATTATAGCCTCCGGTCGTCGGCGGCCAGCGAAGCTGGGGCTGTAGAGGAAACGTGCGCGCATACAGCTCTGTGTTGCCACAGACAATCATAGAGGTGCACAGGGGTGCCTGACACAGAGAGTATCCCAGGGTGCCCTGAAAGCTACAGCACCAAGAATCGCTTCTCGCCTTTTGACAAGATCAATGTGTAGATTTTTTAAAATCAGGGTTCCTTATTTAAGATAATATGCAGTCAAATCATCAACAAATTTTGATACTTTCCAAACATAAAGAGCTTACTCTTGATCCACGTTAAGATGTAGAAGAGTCCTCAATACAAAAGGCATTTTAGGGTATTAGCAGAAATGTTCAAATGTGTGTGAAATCTTATGGGACTTAACTGCTAGGGTCATCAGTTCCTAAGCTTACACACTACTTAACCTAAATTATCCTAAGGACAAACACACACACCCATGCCCGAGGGAGGACTCGAACCTCCGCAGGGAGCAGCCTCACAGTCCATGACTGCAGCGCCCAGACCGCTCGGCTAATCCCGCGCGGCGGGTATTAGCAAAAAGTACCAACATCCTTATTAAATACTTCACCAACATTAAAAGTACGATAGGCAATGACGGTTATTAAAACTTTCAAGGCCACTAATACTCTCAATACCTCCACAGCGAGCAATAGCAATGGTTAACCATCCAGCACCAGGACTAAATTTCTCGTCATTAAAAAAGACATAATTCAAAATACCACCTACAAAATCACAACAAGGAGCAATCTATTACTTTGGTATAGAGTCACTTTAACGAAACTTCTAAACAAACAGAGACTACTCTACTGTAGGTGTAAAACAAAGGACTACAGATACAGAGATTCTGAACGGAACAGGTTTGGCTATGAGGATGGCAGTGCGTGATGCCTTCAATGACTACCGTAGCAGAATACTCTCAAATGACCTTTCACGAAACCCAAAGAAATTCAGGTCGTATGTCCAGTTTATTAGTGACACCAACGTTAGTGTCCAGCCCTAACGAACGAAACAGGGACGGAAATTTAGTGCAGCAAAGCAAAAGTTGAAATGGTTACCTTTGTTTTCAAATGTTCCTTTACAATGGAAAACCCAGAAGAACTGCCCTAATTTAATCCTCGTACCACTGCAAAAATAAGTTAAACCAGTATTAATGCCAGTGATGTCGAAAAGCAGCCGAAATAATTAAAACTGAATGAAGTTCCAGGACCCGATGGATACCACATAAGATTCTATTTTGAATTTTCGGCTGAGTTAGCATCTACTTTAACTATAGTCTGAGGTAGAGACCTCGGACAGAAAGCCGTGTCCAACATTTGTAAAGAAGCACAGATTACACAAGAAGGGCAGTAGAAGTGATCCACAAAATTACCGTCCAATATCTTTGACGTCGAAGTAGAATCTTAGAACATATCCTGAACTCAAGTATAATGCTGTATCTTGAACAGAATGACATCCTCCACGCCAATAGCATGGATTCCGAAAATATTGGTCACATAAAACACAGTGCGCAGTTTCCTCACATGACTTACTGAAAGATTTGGATCAAGGCAATAAGGTAGATGCTGTACTTCTTCATTTCCGAACAAACATTTGACTCAGTACCACACCTAGGCTTATTGTCAAAAGTTCGTTCATATGGGGTATCAATGTCCGCCGCTCGTGGTCTCGCGGTAGCGTTTTCGCTTCCCGAGCGCGGGGTCCCGGGTTCGATTCCCGGCGGGGTCAGGGATTTTCACCTGCCTCGAGATGACTGGGTGTTTGTGTTGTCCTCATCATTTCATCATCATCCAGGAAATTGGCGAAATTGGACTGAGCAAAGGTTGGGAAATTGTACGGGCGCTGATAACCACGCAGTTGAGCGCCCCACAAACCAAACATCATCATCATATGGGGTATCAAGTGAAATTTGTGACTGGATTACGTACCTTTAGGTAGGGAGGACACAGCATGTTATCTTAGATGAAGAGTCATCGTCAGAGGTACAAGTAGCTTCGGGTGTGCCGCAGGGAAATGTGTTCGGACCCTAGCTGTTCATGTTGTAATACCACACGTTATTAATAAAGGAATAAACAACTGTGTAAATAATAATGTTTTCAGTGCATTACAATTTAGCAAATCACCATAAAATACAGATACAGATCTAGTTAAAAAAAAAAAAAAAAAAAAAAAAAAAACAAGCCACTGTGATCTCGGATGAAGGCCTTACACGTCAAGAATGGCTATAAATTAAGAATGTTTAAGAGCTCGCTGCAATTACAACTTACAGGTATTGAAATGTTAAACAGTCTGTGCCCACAAACACAGCAGAAGGTATCAGACGCCAGGAATGGCAGTAAATAAGGTTTTAAGGCTTACTGCTAAAATGCAAATATCGAACTATTTTTCAAAGCAAATGACCACAATCACGGCTGAAGGCTGTACACGCCAGGAATTGCAATCATATACAAAATTTAGAAACATGCTGTTAAACAGCAAATACAAGCAAGGTTAATTAAAAGGAACAAGCAATTGACCACCAAATGGGTGAAATAAGGTGATGGTAACCTTGTAACACAACCCTTACACTGCTACATTTATTCCAGAAGGCGACCGGAACTATTAACTAGACATACATAATCTGTAATGTAGACATGACAAGGCGTGGTAATACATAATACAATAATAAAACACAAGGACGAATCACAGGCAGTGCTCCAGCAATCGACCTCTGAGACGGCCCGGCAACAAACACTTTCCGAGCGATGAAATAGGCAGCCAAGAGTTTCATTTACTTCACAAGATGGTAACTCAGACTAGTGGCAGTCTAACGAATGATTAATGATAATCTTGCTGAAGCTACCTGACGTCCGATAAACCAAACGCAACGATGGAACAATACGCCAAAGCTGGAACCGGCAGTCTGCACTATGCCAGGATACTGTGTTTAGAGGCCCCAGAACGAGAAAGAAATCATTACCACCAGAGTAGAGAAATCACCAACCTGCCTACCATCAAGAGAGCTGTCAAAACTACACGCATTACTGGACAGCAGCAGCAAGGCAAGGAAATGTACACTGCTCTACAGCCGTTACATACACTAATCCCCGGGATAGGTAAGGAAAATTACTGCTGGTTGAAATTAACAAATTTTAACTAGTTGAACGCAGTAAATAGTAATAAGAAGTCGAGGAACGCTAATCACATCCGCCTTCTCCAAGCACTCCACTCGCTGCTCTTCGCCTCGGCGACACTACGAGCAGCAACATGAACCCAAGTCACTGGAGAATCGTAAGATATCACAAAGGTGGAGGTTTCTCTACTTGGATTGAAATGCACTCATCTTAAATCTGCATGCACCCTCGTGACCACAGCCGTTTCATCTGGCAGTCCATGTGTGTCGCCAGCGGTCCTGGCGTGAATTCGCACTGCGCGGACCTGGCTTCTCCTCCTGAGTCCCCAACCGAACTGGCACAGTCACACGACTCGGAAAAACGACGACGTCGCCTCAAAGATAGGACAACAGTACTGCATATCGATAACCGCCGCTGCTGCCACTAGCGGACAGGGAACGCTTGTGAAACCGGGTGGCGCCAGTCAACACGAGAAGAAGACAAACAACTGCAACCGTGCCAACTAAACGTCTGGCCTGCAACAGTGGGCGGAAACCTACAAACAGCACCCACTCGAGCCACAGCATGGTTCAATAAGAGTTAGGGACCATTCGTAACTTAGCGTCTGAGAGCGATCGACAATAATATTCAAGAATTCGTTGAACTATTGTTTGCTAAGAACCTCCTACATGGATGAATTCATTAAAAACTTCCCAATAAATCTAGCTGAAACCTACCTTCATCAACACCAGATTTATGTGCTCATTCCATTCCAAACAGGTACCATTCAACACTTTATGATTTGCGACTGACAATACCGCCTCATCCCGCATGCCACCTGGAACTATATGAGCATACAAGATATACTGCAGTCAGTTTGTCAGACAAGACATGCTTCATTCTTTAGCTGGTGTGGAAATTGTATTACAGTGCTATTTGTTATTCTATGACACTGACTCAGTGCAAATAAATGAACAGGAGGAAGAAAAAGAAGAACTGGTTTTTCCTTTTTCTAAAACTAAAGATTATATGAAAAGCCATATTTACATATTCTGCTAACATACACAAAATAGCTGTACAACGTCCACAAGTTGTTATAATGACAATGCTTTATGATTCACACATACACTTAAAATCACAGTATACCCTACACAATCCACGCATTAGACTCTTAACAACCCCCTTGTTTCCGCTATAATTTCAAATCTGGTTTATTGTCGCTTCTATGCAAATGTCTTACTATTCACACAACTACATAGTCTTCCGTGCAATTTTAGCAGACACTCTCCGCATACAACGAACTCTGCCCTACCTATCGGTTTAGCCTGTCCCATATCACCCCTTACATCAATGATTCTTCTTCTCCTCCCAATCATCTCCTACGCTTCCCTCCTCATAACGTTGGACCTGTGATCTAGGAGGCTACTAATATAAATGGCCAGGGTACCAGGTGAAAACCTAGCCACTCCGTGAATTTTGAATAAAATTCATCAGCAATGGCATCCAAAGTCTCCCATACAGGGAGTCACCCTCGTTCTGCCAACGGCTTTGTCAAAGAGTGCTGACGAGCTAACAGAGTTTCAGAGCAACTTTTTGCCATCGCGGTTGGAAATTGCCGCTAAAAGACGGAAGAATCAGCCTCATGAGGATATAGAAGATAATAAAAACCACTGCATTATAGACACACAATCCATGAAACATGTGGCCTACAACTGAGCGTCATGACGATCTCTCCACTGGAAGAACATTCAGAATTAGTTCTTCGTTGGAATTTTTTGGAAAGGACTGCGAACGGAGAGGTACCCATGAGTGAATAACCTCTACTAGTCGGAACGAGGAGAGTCAGAAGTTTCCAGATAGTGAGGTAGCTGGAGAACCTGAAAAAGGAAATTGGGGGTCAGTCTAGATACAGTGTTGGTCAGTGAAGTGAAATAGAAAGAAGGTAAGGATTTGAGGTCAGACGACTATAGGGTAATATCGACACCCCCGGGATAACAAGGCCGCCCAGCAGTGTTAGTGACGTCACACTAAGCGGCCCATAGCCGACGCAGCAGTCCACGGACACCTCCGTACAGACGCGCCTGATGCTAACGATCTTCTGTCCGTCACACAGAAAGGAGCGAACTATAATTCGAACCGTGGACCAAATTATATATATTCTTGTGAACAGCATAAAGGTTCATAACGAAATACCGATTACATATACGGGCAGGAATAAGTTTAACCGATTGAGGAACTTTGCCACTATTTTATAATTGTCAGAACACTATTTAGCTTTAAAACTCGCATACAGGTGGTGACAAATGCCAACTGACAGCAGGACTTAACATTTTCAAGCTATTACACTGAAAGTAAATCATCTTAAACACTGTCATACATAGCAAAACCCCCACAACTTTCGTTTACAATAAGGTAACAAGAGTTCGCTTTATCTCATAAAACACATGACTATTGTGAATTTACTCATATGTTCATGGTGACAGCTGATTTCAAGAATTTTTACAAGTGTATCCCCAGTAATAAAGAATGGAAACAAAAGATAGATATCAAATATTCTCCTTTTGGCATAGACATCACTGAACACAAGATTCTGTCTTGCACCGTGATACTAAGGGACTGCTCTTTCCTTTAAGAAAAGCCTGACAACTTGAAGTTCACTCTGATATTAAAGATACACTTCTTGAAACAATATTAAAAATGTTATGAAAGGTAAGGAAATGAAAAACAACCAAGTGCATTATATGTAAGAATATGAGCAAAAGGCTGAGGCTCTCTTTACTTACCATTTTCAATCTCTCTACAGCTTATTTCCTTTTCCACGTAGAAATCACCAACTGCAAGTATCATTTTCTATTTAGAAAACCTGACAATTTCATGTTCATTCTGGTACTGAAGATAAACACTTTTCAGAGGAGTTCTAGAACCTATTCCTGCCCGTATATGTAATCGGTATTATGAACCTTTATGCTGTTTACAAGAATATATATAATTTGGTCTTTGGTTGGAATTATAGTTGGCTCCTTTCTGTATGACGGACAGAAGATCGTTAGCATCAGGCGCGTCTGTATGGAGGTGTCCGTGGACTGCTGCGTCGGCTATGCGCCGCTTAGTGTGACGTCACTAACACTGCTGGGTGGCCTTGTTATCCCGGGGGTGTCGGTAATATAAACCGCAGAAAAAAGTGGTGTAAAAAGAGAAAGGTTCGTTTTGAATAGATTTTTAGGGCAGGAAGTGGGTAACTGCGAAAAGTTCAATCATAAGGGTGTTCTCGAAAGAATCGACAGCAAAGCAAAACCGGTAACAATAGCTCCGGTATATATTTTAACGTCACAACCAGAGAATGAAGAGATAGAGAAAGTATATGAGGACATTAAGACCGCCCGGCTAGCCGTGCGGTCTAACGCGCTGCTTCCCGAGCGGGAAGGCGTGCCCCGGTGTCCGGCACGAATCTGCCCGGGGGATTAGTGTCTAGGTCCGGTGTGCCGGCCAGCCTGTGGATGGTTTTTAAGGTGGTTTTCCATCTGCCTCGGCGTATGCGGACTGGTTCCCCTTATTCCGCCTCAGTTACACTATGTCGCCAAAAATACTTGGGGTTACACTCGTCTGGCATAAGACGCTCCGGGGGGGGGGGGGGGGGGGGGTCCATTGGGGGCCGAACCGCGCAATAAGACTGGGTTCGGTGTGGGGCGGCGGTGGGGTGGGTGGACTGCTGTGGCCTGTTGTGGGGTTGTGAACCACTGCGGGCTACGGTGGGGTGAAGCCCCTCCGTCGTTTCTAGGTCCTCGGTTCAATACACTCATACAGACAACATGAATACATTAAATGTGTTATTCAGTAAATGAAAGATGACAGTTTAATAATCAAAAAATGGTTCAAATGGCTCTGAGCACTATGGGACTCAACTTCTGAGGTCATTAGCCCCCTAGAACTTAGAACTAGTGAAACCTAACTAACCTAAGGACATCACACACATCCATGCCCGAGGCAGGATTCGAACCTGCGACCGGTGCGGTCTCGCGGTTCCAGACTGCAGCGCCTAGAATCGCATGGCCACTTCGGCCGGCGTTTAATAAGCATAGTGGAGTGGAACGCAGTGGTAAGGAAGGAACAGAAGAAAGAAAAGAGTTACGGGGGAACATCGACTACGTAACACGTACAATATCTGCTAGTAACAGGGAATACACTGTTGAAAAATCACAATAGGAGGTAGTATACTTGGAAAGGACATGGAGATATGGAAAGATTCCGCGTGGATTGCGTCGTACTCATAATATAAATACGAACTCAGATAATGTAGAGAATTAAGAGTGGAAAATGTACACTCAGATTACACTTTAGTAATGATGACGAGTAAAATGAAGTTTAAGACAATCGTCCGGAAGAAACAGTGTGCAAAGATGCGGGATACTGAAGTACCGAGGAACGACGAGTAGCGTTCGGTGCTCTTTGAGGCTATAATACTACGATTGTGAATATGACAGTAACCACTTCAGAAGAAAGGGAATGGACACCTGTAAGAAAGCGGTCACAGAACTGGACAGGCACACATAGGTACAAGGAAAGTAACTGCGAAGAATTCTTGCATAACAGAAGAAATACTCCAATCAGGTGCAAGAAGGAAGTATTTAACAGCATTCAGGGAAATTCTGGAAAACAGAAATAAGAGTCTCTCAAGAACGAAATAAACAGAAAGTGCAGGGAAGGAATGGAGAAATGTCTACAGGAGTAACGTGAAGATATCGTAAAATTAAAAGTAAAAGAGTCAACACTACGAGTGGGTGGAAATTACACTGCTAAGCGCACAGGATTGTAGGCCATGTGTTAAGCCATCAGGATATAATGTTTTATGTACTAGAGAGATCTCTGGAGAGTAAAAATTGTAGGGGAAGACAGAGATTGAAATACACCTTGCAAATGACTGAGGACGTACGATGCAAGTACTATTCTGGTTGTCGCATTTCTCTCCCTGAAACATTATCCAGAAATTGGTATGTGAGTTACTTTATGTATCCATACGATCTCGCTTCCGTTACGTTTAAAATGATTTATATGTATAATTTATACTATCTCTGGATGTCGTGGTTTCTAGTTTACCGCAGTTGTTAATGCAGTGACTGAGCGGTTTCGCAGCGTTACATAGACTACATGTTCGCCCAGCTTGTAATCGCCGCGAACCGCATGACGTCACACATCGTTACCAAACTGTCACAAAACCTCGTGCTCACTGACAGCATACTACGCAGAGCCAGCGACGGGTAACGATACAGGCTAAGCTACACTACTAGCTATTAAAATTGCTACACCCTGAAGATGACGTGCTACAGACGCGAAATTTAACCGACAGGGAGAAGATGATGTGATATGCAAATGATTAGCTTTTCAGAGCATTCACACGATGTTGGTGCCGACACCTACAGCGTGCTGACATGAAGAAAGTTTCCAATCGATTTGTCATACACAAACAGCAGTTGACCGGCGTTGCCTGGTGAAACCGTTGTTGTGATGCCTCGTGTAAGGAGGAGAAATGCGTACCGTCACGTTTCCGACTTTGATAAAGGTCGGATTGTAGTCTATCGCGATTGCGGTTTATCGTATCGCTACATCGCTGCTCGCGTTGGTCGAGATTCAATGACTGTTAGCAGAATAAGGAACCGGTGGGTTCAGGAGGGTAATACGGAACGCCGTGCTGGATCCCAGCGGCCTCGTATCACTAGCAGTCGAGATGACAGGCATCTTATCCGCATGGCTGTAAGGGATCGTGCAGCCACGTCTCGATCCCTGAGTCAACAGATGGGGACGTTTGCAAGACAACAACCATCTGCACGAACGGTTCGACGACGTTTGCAGCAGCATGGACTATCAGCTCGGAGACCATGGCTGCGGTTACCCTTGACGCTGCATCACAGAGAGGAGCGCCTGCGATGGTGTTCTCAACGACGAACCTGGCTGCACGAATGGCAAATCGTCATTTTTTCGGATGAATCCAGGTTCTGTTTACAGCATCATAATGGTCGCATCCGTGTTTGGCGACATCGCGGTGAAAGCACATTGGAAGCGTGTATTCGTAATCGCCATACTGGCGTATCACCCAGCGTGATGGTATGGGGTGCCATTTGTTACACGTCTCGGTCACCTCTTGTTCGCATTGACGGCACTTTGAACAGTGGACGTTACATTTCAGATGTGTTACGATCCGTGGCTCTAATCTTCAGCCGGCCAGGGTGGCCGATCGGTTCTAGGGGCTACAGTCTGGAACCGCGCGAGCGCTACGGTCGCAGGTTCGATTCCTGCCTCGGGCATGGATGTGTGTGATGTCCTTAGGTTAGTTAGGTTTAAGTAGTTCTAAGTTCTAGGGGACTGATGACCTTAGAAGTTAAGTCCCATAGTGCTCAGAGCCATTTTTTTTCTACCCTTCATTCGGTCCCTGTGAAACCCTACATTTCAGCAGGATAATGCACGACCGCATGTTGCAGGTCCTGTACGGGCCTTTCCGGATGCAGAAAATGTTCGACTGCTGCCCTGGCTAGCACATGCTCCAGATCTCTCACCAATTGAAAACGTCTGGTCAATGGTGGCCGAGCAACTGGCTCGTCACAATACGCCAGTCACTACTCTTGATGAACTGTGGTATAGTGTTGAAGCTGTATGGGTAGCTGTACCTGTACACGCCATCCAAGCTCTGTTTGACTCAATGCCCAGGCGTGTCAAGGCCGTTATTACGGCCAGAGGTGTTTGTTTTGGGTTACTGATTTCTCAGGATCTATGCACTCAAATTGCCTGAAAATGTAATCACATTTCAGTTCTAGTATAATATATTTGTCCAATGAATACCCGTTTATCATCTGCATTTCTTCTTGGTGTAGCAATTTTAATGGCCAGTAGTGTACCTGCAGCGTTCAAGGTCTGGTGAAGGAACAGAGATAGGTCGGTGTTCATCATCCGCACATGTAAGACCGCGTTGGTTGCTACACAGATGTTTGCTATCTCAAAAAATGTTATAAGCTTGTTAGTACGACATTCGCAGGGTAATGCGGTCTGAAACAGTGAACACATAGCCGTGCAAGATTACAGAAAAACAACGGCTCATCCCTATATGTTATTTATATTGAGTAATTTATTAATATATGTCTGCTGTAGGCGTCAGTCTAAAGAGTCTATCGATGCGGCATTCCACGCTGATGTGTGCTGCAATATTCATCCATTTGAATTTGCCCACTGCACTTAAGCCTTTCTATTACTCTGCAGTTATTACCCGCTACACTTTCCTTCATAACTGACACAAATATTCCCTGATGCGTCAGGATGTGTCCCTTAACCTATTCCTTGTTTTAGTACAGTTGCGGAACGAAGCTACTTTCTCCCCGATTCGGTTACGTCCTTAGTAGTTACCACTCTTTCCGTCTAATATTCAGAACGCTTTTATAACAGTACATTTCGCTTCACGGCTTGTTTGTGCAGTTTCCTCATTTCATATTCATGTAAGGTTATATTTACTTCCCATACATGCTTTCAGAAAAGACGTCCTAAAATTGAACACTGTGCTCGATGTTTTATAACCAACGAGTATACATCTTCATTTCTGTGTATCTGAAACTCCATGATTAATAACGTCGACTTAATGCTATGACGTTCTACAAATTGCTTTCGTTTACATTTGCTGGTAGATCTGTTGTTATTTCCGGAAAGCGGAAATTAAACAAAGTGTATTGGAAATATAGCAATCGTGTGATGTATGAATACACAAATTCCATACTTACATTGGCAATATTTCTATGTAATTCTGTAAATTCCTTCTTTTTTTCGATTTCTAATGAGATGTTACCGGGACTGTTTTTCAGTCAAGAGATACTATTTGCTGCGTGGTGGATTCCCGATGAACGTGAGCTGGGGAAAGGAACTAATTCTGCAACGTATACCACGTAAAATCTAATAATTGCCCAGCATGAACTCGTTCCTTATTATGCTTCAGTAGCATTATTTGTTTTTCTATGCCGGGGATGCTCATTTCAGTGTTTCTCATTTGTAAACATATGCAGCCGTCAGGCATCGATACAGTGCAATCAAAACGCATCAACATTGTAATTAACTGACATAGAATGGAAACAGCGTTCTGTACCTTTAATGTTGCAGATTTTGTTACAACCGTTATTTGCCCACGATCGCAATGTAGAAAACAGTGATTACTAGTTTCAGATGCTTAAACAGTCATCTTCAGATCAGGATACAAACAAGCGGTGTCTAAATCGAAAGAATAGGTAAGCCACTTCGCCATTACAGTCTTAATATTCTTAAGGAAATTTCAAAGATTATACGTTGACATTTCTATACGGATGTTAACACTTTAACGACAAACCGCATGTTTGTAGCTTGACCTGAAGATCACCGTTCAAGCCGCTAAAACTAGAAATCACTGTTAGATGTATTCGCAACTGCAAATAATGACAACCATCAGCTGTAGAATGGCACGATGACAATGAAAATTTGTGCCGGCCCGGGACTCGAACCCCAATTTCTGGCTTATCGGGAGCGGTCGCCTTACCATTGGGCTATCCGTTCACGAATCACAGCCAGCCCCTAACTTCCATATGCCGTCAACCACCGTCTACCACCGGTACTCGTACATCCATTATGTATATTCCAGTCCAGCTCAGAAGTTACACTTGAAAGTCGCTTGCCCGGTATCGGCAGAGAAATACGAAAATACGACATTGCAGTGCTTGGGTTATTCTGATCACGATGCAAAGTTCCAATGGTCATGCACGAACTTTCCATTGTAATCAGAATAACACGCATGCACGCATGTCCAAAGGAACTTTGCATCGCAATCAGAATAATACAGCCACTGTAATATCGTAGAAATCAGTGTTTTCTGCATTGCAGTCTTGGCCGGATAAAGGATTTAATAAAATCTACGACTTCCATGATCACTATATTTAGAGTATTTAATACACTCTTCAAAAAAGTTATGCATCATTTCGGTTCCGAGAGTTCCGGAACGTGTACAGAAAACTGGAATAGAGATCAACATAAACATCATTTCCGTCATTTTTATTGCTCACGAAAACCACACATTGCACGTTGTACCACCATACAGCGAGACCTTCAGAGGTGGTGGTCCAGATTGGTGTACACACGGATACCTTTAATACCCAGTAGCACGTCCTCTCCCATTCATGCATGTCTGTATTCGTCGTGGCATATTATCCACAAGTACATCAAGGCACTGTTGATCCAGATTGTCCCACTCCTCAACGGCGATTCGGCGTAGATCCCCCAGAGTGGTTGGTGGGTCACGCCGTCCATAAACAGCCCTTTTCAATCTATCCCAGGCATTTTCGATAGGGCACACGTCTGCAGAAGATACTGGCCACTCTAGTCGAGTAATATCGTTATCCTGAAGCAAGTCATTAACAAGAAGTACACGATGGGGGCACTAATTGTCGTCCATGAAGACGAATGCCTCGCCAATATGCTGAAGATATGGTTGCACTATCGGTCGGAGGATGACATTCACGTATCGTACAGCCGTTACGGCGCCTTCCATGACCAGCAGCGGCGTACGCCGGCCCCGCATAATGCCACCCAAAAACAGCAGGGAACCTCCACCTTGCTGCACTCGCTGGACTGTGTCTAAGGAGTTCAGCCTGACCACGTGCCTCCAAACACGTCTCCGACGATTGTCTAGTTGAAGGCATATGCCACACTCATCGGTGAAGAGAACGTGATGCCAATCCTGAGCGGTCCATTCGGCATGTTGTTGGGCCCATCTGTACCGCGCTGCATGGTGTCGCGTTTGCAAAGAAGCACCTCGCTATGGACGTCGGGAGTGAAGCTGCACATCATGCAGACTATTGCGCCCAATTTGAGTCGTGACACGACGCCCTGTGACTGCACGAAAAGCATTATTCAACATGGTGGCGTTGCTGTCAGGGTTCCTCCGAGCCATAATCCGTAGGTAGTGGTCATCCACTGCAATAGTAGCCCTTGGGCGGCCTGAGCGAGGCATGTCATCGAGAGTTCCTGTCTCTCTGTATCTCCTCCATATCCGAACAACATCGCTTTGGTTCACTCCGAGATGCCAGGACACTTCCCTTGTTGAGTGACCTTCCTGGTACAAAGTAGCAATGCAGAAGCAATCGAACCACGGTACTGACTGTCTAGGCATGGTAGAATTACAGACAACACGAGCCTTGTACCTCCTTCCTGGTGGAATGACTGGAACTGATCTGCTGTCGGACCCCCTTCGTTTAATAGACTCTGCTCCATGCATGGTTGGGCGGGTTTAGTGACATCTCTGAACAGTCAAAGGGACTGTGTCTGTGATACAATACCAAAGTCAACGTCTATTTTCAGGAGTTCTGGGAACCCGAGTGATGCAAAACTTTTCTGATGTGTGTATTTTGGCTTCTGGAAGAGATGGCACTTTCTGAAGTCTTAGGTACAATCTGATGGAAAGCTTTCTTAAATCTGAGTTTTCCTAGGAACAGGAATTTTGCGTTGCTAGCGACACAAAACTTTAATACGTTTGCCATTTGTGTTTTTTCCAGAAAATGAAGCCACAAGCGTATTACATATTTATTATACGTGTTTTCTGGGAAGAGTGATTAAAAAAGTGCTATTCCTTTAACCAAAGTGCTAATACACTATGCAGTGTGTAGGAAGAAAAGAAAAGTAAACTCCTTAGTTTAGAGATAGCTAATCATATTATAGACGATAAAGAGGACAATTATTTGCTTAGGAAGCGTAGAAGAACAGTCAACGATATGTTTTTGACACTCTGTCAGTAAACAGTTTAGCTTCCTGCGTGCTGAAACCAGCTAGTAGCATGTTAGTATAATGTATAGCCATTTTCCACACGGACTTTGTGTTATACAAGGCTATTTTTTGGCGAGAAAGCAGCGTGCAACGCATTAGACTCGTGCAGAACCAGTCGGCCCAACACGTCTGACGTAAGGCAGTCCGGCAGACCACGCATTGCGTTCTGGGAAGGGAAAGCTTAAATACGTCGCGCATTTATGTTTTCCGAGAAAAGAAAGCGGCAAGCACATTAGCTATTCAAGCCATACGTGCTGTCCGGGAAGAGTGTTCAGTGTTTTTACTGTAACCAAACTGCTAATATACTCTATACTACTGACGGGTCATGTGAAAGAAAAAAGGAAATGCCTCCGTTTGCTTATAGTTACGAACGAATAAGAAGAGCATTTTTTGTTCTAGACTTAATAGAGGAGCAGAAAACCGGTCAATAATATGTTTCTGAAGTGATAGAACTGGGTAGTGTCAAACATATTGATTAACAACCACTTAGTCGACGTGTAACGCTCCAGGGGTTTTCTGACTTAGCCAACCGATCCTACAATGCAGGGATAGTCAACCTTCTTCGTCCACCGCCCACTTTTGTGTCTCTGATAGTAGTAAAATTTTCTAACCGCCCACCAGATCCACTTGAATGGTGATTTACAAAGTAGGGAAGTAACTTTAGTTTATAAAATTTATAAATCAGAGTTACAGCGAGATGAAACGTATAATACTTATTATGAGCCTAATACTAAGTCAAAATTTATGAAAACCTAATGAAACTGCTTTTAAAGATGCTAACGCTCACCCTGAAAGCTTTAACGCTCAATAGATGGGCGGAATCAGTTTGACTACCACTGCTATGATGCTGGATGTTTCCCAGTGTTTTTAAGTTGACCATAACAGTGAATGTGAATGTCGTGTGACCACGGCCTCCTCTCGGGTAGACCGTTCGGCGGGTGAAAGTCTTTCGATTCGACGCCACTTTGGCGACTTGCGCGTCGATGGGGATGAAATGATGATGGTTAGGACAACACAACACACAGTCCCTGAGCGGAGAAAATCTCTGACCCAGCCGGGAATCGAACCCGGGCCCTTAGGATTGACATTTTGTCCACTGACCGCTCAGCTACCGGGGGCGGACACCATTAAAGTGTATGCTAATGAAAGGAAATCGGACTAAACTTCTTTGTGTGGAAGATTAAGCATTTAAGTCATACAAACTGGAGTCAAACCAACAGAATGTCGTTTAAGAAGCAAAATTACTGGTCATGCAAATTAAATACTGTCGCCAGCGTAACTAGGCAAATGTAATTTCCAGTAAATGTACAGCAAACAAAGTAAAGTAACTGCTGTATTAAACTTCAATTAGATATCTGTTTAATAAATAGATACAATAACAACAGCACGCTCTAACATACATTAGCAAAATAATTAGTCATGATCGTAGTTGCTATCTGCTTAAGCTCAGTGGCAACAAACTACTTCACGCTAAAGTATAATGTTCCACTCAATAGAAGAAAAGTACTGATGATTTGGGCATGAGGTGGCTGTAGTACTTCACTACCGAAGGGCAGTTATGTAATATAGTTACCAAGCTTTTATTTTAATTATTATGTGCATTTTCACAGACTACACGTAAGCCTTTTCAGAGCACAGATCATGAGTTGTACATGAGGATTCCTGAATCTGTTACAGTTAAAGCAAGGTAATGCAACACGTGACTTTAATAACACAAATTCATGCTAATTAATTAAGTTTTGCACGAAAATTCCTTGTGGTTTACTGGATAAGTGACTACACTAAGGGGGACCCTAAGATTGTTCAGTGACACAACGCGTTTCTTGCTTAATTCTTTCAATAATAAACCTAATTCTTTCAATAATAAACAATAGTAACAACATAAATGAAGGAAATATACACACAAAATCATTGTTTACAAACATATTGCAGTAATACGACTATTGTAAGCCTTCAAACCGTTATTGTCTAGACTTAGCTACTGTAATTACAGTTCTCTAGCAAATTTTTCGTTTTGAGAAATAACTACAACAATCCTTGAAAGTTTTACTTCAGAATAATATAATAGTTATACATGCTTTCACTATGGACTGAACTTAGAAACTTCAACCATCATGTGGAGCACCTCGCTCAAAAGACTATTGGTATAGCCAAATCCTATTACTCCACAAAGTTAGCAATTATTTTAATTATTGTAATTAGTCATTTAAGCACTTTCGCTTTATACTGAAATAGAAACTCAGAACCTTCTCTATCAAGATGAATGACTTAGAGCATAAGATGATTCGTGATAATGGATTAGTATTAATCACTTATTACTTGAACTCTTCAGCAAACAACAATATTAAATGTTACTTTGCCTAAAAGCAGGTGCAGTGGCTACCTTCTGTGCCAACCGAACTAAGCAGTATGATGCGGTCATGGATCTTTATACAATACGCTCTGTAAAACATCTTCTGTGGTCTTAAATGCACATTTTAGAGGAACCCAATAAATGTCATCATACACCCACTGAGAACAATCCACATCCAAGTCATAATTACTCCACTTTTCCAAATAATATTTGCTTCATTAACGACTCGGGATGTTGGCTCATCCAGAGCTAGAAACTGCCTGTTGGCATAGCTTCAGGAAAGACATTTGCAAATATCTTCAGATTACATAAAATTACAGAAGATAGACGGATATCAGGCCATCACAGGCCCTGCAGACCACGCGCTGCTTCCACAACTGCCTCCATTCCTCCCTGGTTTGTGGCCAGTTCCTCCAGGTGTCTTCGATTCCTAGGGCTGCTAGGTCCTTCGCCAGGTCGTCCATCCAGCGCTGCCTTGGTCGTCCAATGGTGCGTCTGGTGTTTGGTTTCCCCTCTAGTGCCTCTTCGCTTCTCTCCCATTTAGGATACGTCAACATGGCTCACCCAATGTGTTGTTTTGCTCTTTATCTTATGTAGGATAGTTGGTTGTCGCTTCAGAAGGTAGATTTTTACCTCCTCCTCTATTCTCCGTTATCTAAAACTGGTCCCCAATCTCCCTCATTACTCTTCTTCCAAATATTAATAGGGAATGCATGCGTTTCATTCTCACTCCTATTCTTTTCTTCATGTCAATTTTTACGTTGTTGTCCGCGGTGAACTAAGATCCAAAGTATTTGAACTGTTGTACTCTCTTAAACCTCGTGCCCTCTGTCTCAAGAAACTCTTCCTGCTATTGTCTTCTTCTAATTGCATTAACTCTGTTTAGTCTTGATTCACTTTGAGCCCTACCTTCTGTGCATAATTCTCCAATTTCTGGTACATTGCTTTCAACTCATGCATTGATTCACATAGGAGTACTATGTCATCTGCATATGCGAGGCAATTGAAGTTACCGCCCATCTGTACTCCAGCCCACCCCTGTTGCCTGCACTCTTTTATTATTTCCTCTAAGATGACATTGAACAGAACACACGAGGGAGCATCCCCTTGTGTGAGGCCTGTCTCAATCTCGAATGTTTCTGATGTGGCTCCTCGGAAATGTACTGCTGCCTTTGACCCTTCTATACAAGCTTGCACCATTCTCACTAGCTTCACAAGGATTCTGAAGGCACGCATTGCACTGTGTGGGCTACTCCTGTGGATGCTTTCATACGCACGTTGAAAATCAACGAACAGGCTGTAGATATCTTCATCATATTCCCAGTGTTTTTCAAACAATTATCTCAGTGTGAAAAGCTGATCTATTGAAAGAATGAGAAAAAAATATTCACATACATCTCAAGTCAAAGAAGTTACAGAACACAGACCTTACAGTATCTACATGCGACGTAAGTGTTACAGACGACGAAGAGAGGTTCCTCATCAGTTTTAATCGACTTTGAACTAAATCTAATATGACTTGAGATCAGAAGTTTAAGATCAGAAGTATGAGTAACTTCTATAAGAGCTGCTGCAGGCACGTCAGTGGTGGTAGTGGGAAACGATGCTGTAGAGCGTTGTGAGGCCGAATAATTTTCGTTATAATCCGCAGTTGCTGAACTAGAACCGAGATGACGCTGTAGGTTTATGACTTACATTTCGGTGACCATTCGGAAATTCCAATCTTGGTCTGAGCAATGTGCTCTGTGCGAACCTTTTCCATACTCATTTAAAGAAAATGTGCATTTTATCATACCATGGTGATGGTTTCGACAGCTGTTGCAGATATTTCTTAAAGTGGAGTCTGTCTTTTAAAGTGGAGTCTGTCTTCTTTCTTCTCGTTTAAATGTTGCAGAATGGTGTCGCATTCCTTCCTCATTTTCGTCAGAGGCCGTTGGCATGTGACTAAAAGAGGTATTTCCATGTTTTGCTGGAAGTCAGGGAAAAGTGGCTGACACTCAATTATTTCTGAGTTATCACCGGCTTTGCTGCAGAAGCGATTGTAGCATTTTGGCACACTTTGTAGCCATTTTCTTCAGTAACTTTACCTGACGTACAGCAATTGGTTCACTAAAACGCAAAGTAGGATGCATTAGACTCGTCCAGAACCACGGATAACCTAAAGCGCTGGCACACTACACACTGCACTCTGTCAGAAGACACACACTACGCTGAGGGCATTACGTACTACGCAGTGCAAAATTCCTGCTCCTAAGAAAACTAAAGCGAACGTTAGAAGATTCCTTTTCCATGTGTTTCACATGAAAGAAAACTACACATTCCCCTCTGTCTTCTGTTTATTAAACACTGCATTTAATGAAATTGCGGGGTCAAAGTGTTTAGTGCTCTAAAAAATGTACTCACCGAGAGTCATAATCTTAACTCACGTGGGCGAGTTACGTACTATGGGCTTGGATGAGAGTTTAAATACGAAAACAGTTGATCGTCCAAGACTATTTCAAGCATGCAAATTGATGGAAATATATCCCTCAGTACTATACAATCACATTTACTGTCATTAACTTAATCTCAAATAGTCATGGTCACAACATACCAAAAAATTGTAAAATCATGGAAATTGCATATATCACAGCTCTCCTATGAAGTATTAAAGAAAAACGTCAATAGAAATTATAATTTTAAAAATCGTATAAAGGTAGACGTCTGACCTTAGTACAAACCCGCAGACAGACCATCTGTTGTCGCAGTGTATGTGACAAAAATGAATAAATAACTTCACAAAAGTGGTGAAAAGACCTTCATTGTTTCGCGCACTGGTAATGCTAAGACTAGCCGTAGGCCTTGCAAGCATCGCTGTACATGGATTTCTCCTATTTTTACTCTGTGGCCTTCACCATTCCCACGTTAAGTTGTAGGTGGCACCTCGTTCGTCAGTTTTACAAATTTTATAATAAAATAAATATTTAGTAATACCCCTGCATAAATCTGCAGGCAACGAAACCACTAATTTCATATAAATTATATTCCATCCACTCTTTTCAGAGTATCTGAAGAAAAGGCCTGTGTTAGAATACTGACTTATTTAACTAAGCACAACTTGCTAAATGTCTCTCAGTTTGGTTTTCGTAAATCTCCACAGGGAAAGCAATACGAGATCTCACAAATGAATTTACGTGAGAATTAAACAAGAACAGTTATTCTGTTCGTTTATTTTGTGACCTTGTCTAAATGTGTGAATCACAAGATTTTACTTGGCAAACAGAAGTTTTACGGCATTCATGACTTCCCTCATGTATGACGGGTTCTTACTTTCAAAACAGAAATTGGAATGTCTCATTCACGTACTGTGTCAGAAGGTTGTAACTAACTTCAACGTAGGCCCACACAAGAATTGGCGCTCTGCCGGTTCTTGTTCTTAACCAACTTAAATGATCTTCCATTACTTTAAATGATGGTCCAGAAACTGCAGTTCTCGCTGATAGCACAAGCGTACACTTGAAGGATCCAAATTCAACCTTAGCAGACAGATGTAGACTCCTCTTACAATGCAGACCTTGCACCAAGTCCAATGAATGTGCTGGTGGAAAGGCTTTATTAGGCCGTGTGTTCTTAGCACAGACAATGTTAAAATCATTGGGTAAATAGGAAGAAACCTTATGAGATACTGACAAGGAAATGCTCTAATGTGTCTCACAAAATTTATAGAGATGGTCGGCCATTCTGTGGAAATCTGTGATACGTTTCAGATGTACATGAAATTTGAAGATACAGAAATATTTTACATCCTTTTACATTTCGTTTCTTCATAACCCTTGCAATATTTCAATGCTGTTAGATCTTAACGCAGTGCACTAACATCTAAAATTCTTTTAGTAGTGTTGCGGTACTAGTAAAAAATGTTTGTATGAAACTGCAACTTCGTACTGCATTTATTCACGCTTGATCGTTACACAATATTGAATTGCTTCCACTGAGCGCCATGTTGGCAAAGGGCTGTCCACTGGACGCTGCAATAATGGAACACGTAATGAAACATTAATTACTTGCAAACTCATAAAATGTTTAATTAATGGACATAGAACGTGACGCAGTCTTTCCACGAGAAGCGAGAAACAGGGCTGTATTTAAACAACATTCGAAATTAATTTCACGCTCAGTTCAGTTAACGAAATCAAGTTTATGTGTGCGATGAGGGGCAGCCAGGCTGTTCCAACGAGCGTTGAGCTCATACTGACTGGTAGTTGTGTAAGATCTGTCACAGTCTAACAAGTCTGGCGCACCAAAATGTTGACGCCACTGAAAGTAGATATTGTCTGCATCGTCCATTTGTAAGTTGCAGCCTCGACAACACCTGAATGCGAAGAACCAGTATTGGGCAGTGCAAGCTGCATCTCCACTTGTAAGTTGTGAGATGGCTGGCTGGCTCTGAGCACTATGGGACTCAACTGCTGTGGTCATAAGTTGTGAGAAGCGGCAGTTTTATTAGTTATATTTGTCACAAGAGAGCGTCTCTGGATAGCTGAACATATGGATGATATGTAAATATTTGGTTACCAGAGGTTGTGTTGGGAGCAGATGACGTCACTGTCGTTCTGTCAGTGGTAAGTGTGTTGTCGGTGGGAAGTGAGAGAGCAAAGCGGATGGCTGACAGAGAATTTTTCTTGAGATGCTTTCTGGTGTGACTGTTCATTTGGAATTCGGCAATATGTGCAGTATTTTTATTTACTGCAGGGGCTATGCATAACACCTGCGCCAGCTCCTTAAGGATCTGTACAGATTCTGCAAACTACTATGATGCCGTAAACACGAAATTATGATTAACAATCTATACTTTGGTATCCATTTCAAAACGATCAACCGTGTGTTCAGGGTACTGATGACTATTTCTCACTTCCCGCCGTCAGAAACATTTTACAAGGAAAAGAAAGAGCAAATTATATGTATGGAGTGTTCTTTAGTTTGTGCGTGAATTTGTTTCATTGTTTGCGACAGTGCCTGAGGAAGTCTACGTTTTCCAGTTAATATAATTCAAATTATGTCTGTTTAAAAGTCACAACGTAATTTCATTTTCAGACAGTATTTTCATTTATTTCCCATCAGTTTGTTAAGTTTTGGCTCTTAATGTTTGAAAGTAAAACTTTACATAACTTTCCTGGCACGCCTTGCCGCATTGCGTCATTAGCTACCTGAATTCTCACCAACATATCAATCCTTATTGACAAGCAGCTACAGTGAATCTTAAGGCCTTCAGCAGCGCAGTGATATTCTTTCGGAGATTTCTTGTTCAGTCATTAAATAAGAGCGGAGCAACGGTTTCCATTCTGCAGGTAAGAGTCAACTTTAGTACCAAGACGAAATTTGTGAGGAAGAATTAAGAAACTGTATCCATGGAGAGCTGCATCAAACCAGTCTCAGGACTGAAGACCACAACAACAACAACATCCATCTGTACATTTTCTACGTAATTCAGAAGTTGTATTTTTCACACCATACAGGTTTAATACACGGTAGTTGATCACTGTAATTTTTGATTGTTGGTGAGGGAACTCTTTCAGTGTATTGTAGATGGTTACCATTTACATTCAGTTATTAATCATTTACAGTTTGTCAGATTCAATTTAGAACATTCAAATCTCGCAAAATGGATTAAATTTACTCAGTTAATAATTATACGGAAAAGCATTATGGTTATGGCACTTCTAGTTCACGGCATACAACTAATAGATTACACGCAGCCACCACGAGAATGATGTTACACCACACAGATAGTCACACGGAGATAAGAAAAGAAACAGAACAAACTCACACACCAAGTGGTTAGATAACTACGTTCTCCCCACCGAATGCATTTTCCATGACATCACGATGTATGGTTCTTCGGCTATGAAGGCATTTCGAGCGTATACCAAGAGATCGCATTACCCTTAATTCACATAAAAATTATGTTCGAAAAAAAAATCATAGTGTATTTGCGAACGGAATCTAGTCTATTTTGCACGTCTTTCATGATCTAAGACATCTTCTCAGTATGTGTAGATTGTTTTTTGATGGCCATCATCCTTGTAAGGCCTTGTGAAAAAACAAGGTATTTTTTTTAAAAAAAGGTAATGCTATTCAAAACTAGAATAAAACAATACAGTGATATGTTGGAAGCTGATACCTGTTGATATATTGGCCAACCCGTCTTCTCATTCCCATCTGTCTGTGAACACTTTCATTTGATAAGTGTAGACTGTGGAGACTGCTGAACTGAATGAATTAATAAAGCATTTTTCAGTCCAGTTGGAGCGCAAGGCCGGCCAGAAGAAATCCTTTTCGAAGAATAACATGTTTCTCTAAGATTTCGAGACCCAGTGTAAATCGTTTTCTTACCCAGAATGGGATCATGTCGACCAAACGCAAAGCAGATGCGGAAAGATCGATGTGCGCTATCGGCGATCCTTCAGTTTCTATATGCTCCTGGACAACGTATGCACGATTCTCACCAGACCAAGCCGTGGCTGACATTGACATTGATACGTACACAGCATCCGAATGAAGCTATTCCCACCACTCCACACCATTCCCTCGCGTAGCTGTTTGGTTTCTAAATCGTGAAGTTCTTTTTTGCGATTTGTTGTACACGTAGGACAATTGCGGGATAACATTCCCTTGATGCTCTTGGCGCATCACATCTAAGTGAAAACTCAAATATTCTACATCTTCCCCTTCGTCAACGACAGCAGCTAAATGTTGCGCCTATACTTTTAAACCTCGTCTATTAAGGTAGTCCACAATGTCGACATCTACATGGATACTCTGCAAATCACATTTAAGTGCCTGGCAGAGGGTTCATCGAGCCTCCTTCACAATTCTCCATTATTTCAATCTCGTACAGCGCGCGGAAAGAATGAACACCTGTATCTTTCCGTACGAGCTCTGATTTCCCTTATTTTATCTTGGTGATCGTTCCTCCCTGTGTAGATCGGTGTCAACAAAATATTTTCGCATTCAGAGGAGAAAGTTGGTGATTGGAATTTCGTGAGAAGATTCCGTCGCAACGAAAAACGCCTTTCTTTTAATGATGTCCAGCTCAAATCCTGTATCATTTCTGTGACACTCTCTCCCATATTTCGTGATAACACAAAACGTGCTGCCTTTCTTTGAACTTTTTTGATGTACCCCGTCAGTCCAACTGGAAAGTATCCCACACCGCGCAGCAGTATTCTAAAAGAGGACCGACAAGCGTAGTGTAGGCAGTCTCCTTAGTAGGTGTGTTACATTTTCTAAGTGTCCTGCTAATAAAACGCAGTCTTCGTTTTATTGGAAAGTGCGCTATGAAAATCATTGTGTAGGAGCGACACTTCGCTAGGAAGTAGGCGTCCTTATAACAACATATCTTGGCATAGGCTTCTGATACATCTACTCATGTAGACCCTCGTTACGACTTGTCGTCTTGTGTACCAATGGGTTACAAGTTTGTCTTTGACTGCCTTCGTAAGAGGCTGTATGGTGTATGGACTTTGTCATACAAAATACCAATTTCTGTTGACAATATTCAAATAATGCGGCTTTAAATCGCATCATCATTTTCGTATCTGATCGGCAGTAACTACATTTGGTGTGCCCGTCAGAAGAACGTGCTCCCGGGCATGGAACTTCGATTTTTTGGTTCGATGTTTCATACAATAAATCCCGGTAATGATGAGGAGATACCTTAAGAAACAGAAGTGCCCGTGTGGGCGCGTCGTACTGTGACGTCAGAAGCAGGTGCGGCACAGCGTGGTTAGTGTTCTGACAGCTGAGGAGAATGGGTCGTCCGTGCCAGGCACGGCCCAGCAGCCGCACTGGTCTCCGGTGTCATCAGTAGATGGGCGGCATATCTTGAGCGTCCTGATTTGCAGACGCTCTGACAAGGGAACCTCCCCATCGCACCCCCCTAAGATTTAGTTATAAGTTGGCACAGTAGATAGGCCTTGAAAAACTGAACACAGACCAATCGAGAAAACTGGAAGAAGTAGTGTGGAACTATGAAAAAAATAAGCAAAATATACAAACTGAGTAGTCCATGTGCAAGATATGCAACATCAAGGATAGTCTGAGTTCAGAGGCGCGTGGTCCCGTGGTTAGCGTGAGCAGCTGCGGAACGAGAAGTCCTTGGTTCAAGTCTTCCCTCGAGTGAAAAGTTTAATCTTTTATGTAATCAACTTCGCTCTCCAAAATTCCAGGACATGTTCAGATTTGCTCGGACATATGCAGGATTTGACGGTCTACACACGGAAAAATTTGAAAACGTTAAAAACATATGTTTTGACAGAGCACAGGGAAAACTGTGCGACTGTGAAACTGTTGCATTCATTTGTTGCAGTTATGTGACAAACTCTTATGTTTTCATCACTTTTTTGGAAGTGATTATCACATCCACAAGAAAACTTAAATCGGGCAAGGTAGAAGAATCTTTTTACCCATTCGCCAAGTGTACAAGTTAGGTGGGTCGACAACATATTCGTGTCATGTGACGCACATTCCGTCACCAGTGTCGTATAGAATATACCAGATATGTTTTCCTCTGGAGGAATCGGTTGACCTATGACCTTGCGATCAAATGTTTTCGGTTCCCATTGGAGAGGCACGTCCTTTCGTCTACTAATCGCACGGCTTTGCTGTGCGGTCGCAAAACACAGAGTATGAAATGATGATGAGGACAACAGAACACCCAGTCCACGAGCGGAGAAACTCTCCAGTCCGGTCGGAAGTCGAACCCGGGCCCGCTGAACAGGAGGCAAGCACGTTACCACACAGCTAAGCAAGCGGACTAAAACAACCAGTGAAAGAGAAGCCAGAAAAGAAAAAATTAAGACGACTCCGTGGGTGAAAACGTTCCTTCGATACAGAGTGTTGTTTTTAAGCTATTTCAAGTTAAAAGTTTTATGTATGTAAGGAACTTTAAAAATTGATATCTCGATAAGGCCAAAAGCGATTTCTCTAACGATAAGTCTTCGGATAGTTCTCACTGAGCATAATCGCAGTGTCACAGCAAAGTTTTTATAAACATTTTCTATTTTGAAGTACAGACAGGAATGTAAACTCCGTGCATAAGAAAAACTGAATATTCACACAAATAAGATATGAAATATGAAAAGTTGCAGCAGCAATACTAAGTAAATATAATTAGGGATAAATGATTGTACTTAGTGTTAGTTGTGTATATTTATTAAAAAAACATAATTCAAAGTAGCGTTCAATTGGACAGAATTATTATTTGTGAACAAACAATTTAAGTTGGAGAGAACTAAGAAAAGCTCTAGAACTCGGAGGAAATTTTCGTGCAAATTCATATATATTACTTGTATATATGACATGTATATATTACATGTACATGTATTTTATAGTTTTTAAGTATGTTTCATAAATCGGAACTTTATACATTTTAATCATGTCAAGGCGAGGGTTTAAACTGTGGCAGCCATTTTTCACGAGGCTTTGGGTTTTTCTTTCATATGGCAGTCGCGTTTAAGATCTGGAGCAGACGGTACACATGAGTGGCAGTAGGTCACATTCTGAGTGAGTCGAAATATTTCTAAGTACTCAGTCGTGGACTTGTGATATTTGCGTGTGTTGAAAGTGAGCATTATGACATACTTCCAGCGTGTGGACTCAGAATATTTCACATTAAGTGATGTAATCTGAAATACAAAACTTTACTGCAGCTATTTTTGAGAATAATTTGCACTCGGATTTTAATTAGTTTACAGTAGTGGAACTTTAACTTTAGACTTGCAATAAGGGAACTCTATTTTTCACTTAATTCTTCGGAAGTTCACGCGAATTTGAGATACTGCTCCATTTCATTTAAGCCTTCATTAAGAAGATTACTACTTCAGTGACGAATGATTATTAACTGTGATAAGTGTTTCTTTATTTGCAATAAATTCAGCTTCGTTAAAATTTAAAATTCCGTGAGTGGTGAACATTATTTTCAGCAACAACACCTGATCCATTTATTTGAACTTGTGACTGATTTTTAAGAGTTAATGCTACAGATCGTTTGGTTGGCTCTTAGCCAACACTTGAAAATCCAACCACTCACTATAGAGAGTAACTTCCTGATTTACATTTTGTCATTTGTGAAGTTGAGCGTGAGGCTCACAAAGCTATTGACAGAATAGTTATTTCATGGAAGCAACAATTTTTAGCTTCTCCATTCTCATTCGTTAATTAGTTATCTGCCAAGTTTCGTGTTTGTAGTGGCAGAACGATGGGACAGGAGCACCTTTTCTTTAAATTTTCGTATTGACCATCTAGGATCACATAACAACGTCAGTTCCTTTTCTTTTTTAGTTGTTTCTTATTTTTCCTATCTTCTCCCCACTTTATGTTTTCCTTCCTTCCTTTCTCCTTGTTCCCAAATTCTTATTTCTTCTGCATCGACAGTCTTCTAAATTTAGTACTTCATTCTTAAAAAAAGGTTCTGTCTGTTATTTCCAATTCTTTAATGTTGTTTCTTCCTAGTTCTTTCTTTATTTCTGTAATCCATGCTATGTCGATTCCTTCTTCCAGAAATACAGGAATATTTGTTGCTTTA
Organism: Schistocerca cancellata; assembly: GCF_023864275.1. NCBI lineage: Eukaryota > Metazoa > Arthropoda > Insecta > Orthoptera > Acrididae > Schistocerca > Schistocerca cancellata. The sequence continues at coordinate 1,253,255,871 of NC_064626.1, forward strand.
GCCTGTTCTCATTTATTTGGTGAGGCGTGTTCAAAAAACATTAATATTCTTTAAGACATTACTTCTGATATTTTCCCTATATTGTTGTAGATCTCCTCATTATTTATCATTTTCCAGCCATCTTTAAATCACACTGCACCCATCATGTTTCGAATAATCCGTCTTTCACGGGCCTCCATGCCATCCAGCATATAGTTCATCGTTAGGCATTCACATCCATGTCAATATTCCTTTCATCCCACTGTCGTATAGTGTTTTAGTTTTTTTTTTTCTATATGTGCATTTCTTGTTGCAAATATTCTATGTCAACTTACACGCTATCACCATATTGTTAACTCCGATACATTCAATTTTACTTACTCACTGTATTTTACCTATTTGTGTTTCAATGAATTTTGCTGCATTTTTTTTTTTTTTTTTGTATTTGTCATGCATTTCTTTCTACAGCTGAAATTTTGAGACAAGTTCTATTTGAAATTCCTTCCAGAAAATTTATTTGAATATCTGCATCTATCAGAATTTCTTAAATTACTCCAAAATATTTTCTAAAACCAGGCAGTTTACCTTAATTCCATTATTTCTCTTCCAAGAATTATCAGTTCAATAGCTCCAAATTTCAAATACTTACTATTTTTTCTAGAAAGTGGTTAAGCAGTGAGGGTGACAAACCATCCCCTTGTCTAATACCAGTTCTTACTTCAAACGGCTGAGATACTTCCCCCATAAATTTAAATTACTATATCGTATTAGTTAGTTTCACATTTTAAGTTTTCTAATTTTGCTTTAACACCAACTTCTCTACTGATTTTATGTATCCCTTCTCTGTCTACCGAGTCAAACGCTTTCTTGAAATCAATAAATGATACTATTATAGGTTTGCAGGTTCACTTTCTGCGGCGAATTATTGATTTTAAGTTAAAAATCTTTTCTTTGGAGGATCTTCCCTATCGAAAACTATCCTGTTGTTCGTCCAAAGTTTCTACAACTCTGTCTAGGAGATTTTTTGACAACATTTTGTATTCCAGTGACAGGAGTGGTATTCCTCTGTTATTGTTGACATTTTGTTTCTCTCTCCCTTTACGCACCTGGTGGATTAATGCTGTTTTCACTATTCTGGGATCTTTACAGTTTTGCAAATGTCCCTACAAAGGAGTTGTAGATCGTATATAATCTTACGCTCTGACTATTTCAGTAATTCTGCTCTAATGGAGGCTTCACCACTTGCTTCATTGGATTTTAGTGATCTGATGGCTTCATGAACTTCTTGCTCTACTGATGGGAAATCTTTCTCAAGGTTTAAAGATATTGTTTTAAAATCAAATTTAATCGTTGCAACTGGACTCTTTAAGAGCTTGTCAAGAATTTTTGCTAGTATTTCATTATTTTCTTTGTTATTTAATCCTATTTTGCAACTTTCATCTTTGAAATGAATACTTGGTGCTAAATACCCTTTAAGTGGATGTCTAAATGTTTGATAAGAGTTTCTAAAACTGTTTGTGGTAAAATTTTCTTGTATTTCCATAAGGTGAGATTTTTCAAAGATTCTTATGATTTTCCAGATTACTTTTGTATTTCTTTTCTTTATTATTTGAATTATTCTAAAAGTTTTTCTTTTATTTAACATCGCCATTTTCTCCATTTTTGTCCCCTTTGTTCTAGTATTTCTTAACATTCATCGTTCCAGCATGTCTTCTTTTTAATCATGACCAGTTCTGAAGTTTTCTCTGCTGCTTTAGTAATCTGTACCTGCTGTCTCAATTTTTGTCTCAATTTTGCTGTCTCAATTTCTTACCTAAATTTTTCTATATTTTCAGTTGATGACTTACTTGGTTGTAATTTTTGTTTTGAGTGGGAGAAATCGTATTTCAGTCTTACAGAGTTAGTTATGTCAATCAAATTCCCTATTTCTAATCACTTTAAAATTCGTAATTTCCTTGATATTTCTTTTAGAGTGGATTCTGTGAACCACTAGAAATTCTCCTAGATTTGGATTTGGAGATATTCAAATTTTGGCATTTCTTGGTAGTTATCGGGAATATTTTACACTTAACTGCTCACTCTTTCACCGTTTCTGTTTGTTCTTAAGTGTGCTGGATATTCGCCTACAATATTCTAAATTTCTTTTCTTTCCCAACTTCCGCACAGAAGTCGCCAAGAAGTAAATTGGAGATTTTAGATGCATTGCAGTTTATGAAGGTCAGCCTTTATTTTTGCACTTCATTGTTAATATGGACATCTTTCCGATTTCGACGAAAATTGTGTTGAACCGTCTACAATCTTTTGTTTACGTAAACAACCTAACCTGTAAATTGCCATCACATATATTTTCTGTATATTAATTGAATCTTCCACATCGTAAAGTGTATCATGAATGTTATCTGATGCCGGCCGGAGTGGCCGAGCGGTTCTAGGCGCTACAGTCTGGAACCGAAGACCGCTACGGTTGCAGGTCCGAATCCTGCCTCGGGAATGGATGTGTGTGATGTCCTTAAGTTAGTTAGGTTTAAGTAGTTCTAAGTTCCAGGGGACTGGTGACCTCAGCAGTTAAGTCCCATAGTGCTCAGAACCATTTTGTTATCTGATATTATCTGTGGAACACGTGACAGACATCGTAACGAAGAGGAAAATGGAACCCGGACAGTCGCAACATCAGGAACAACACACAGGACATCCGGAAACAGCTATCGTAGTATGTGGTAGTCTACAACGAACGACTATGTGAGATTTGGTTAAAAAGCTTTAAAAATCTTGTTCGGATAATTTTTGTATTCTATAGAGCTGAAATTCGTATGGACTACAGAAAATTTCAGGTGACGACGGAAAGTAATTTCTATTCGGGTCGTGAGCTATACGTAAATTAGAGCTTTAAAACTTGTTTTACGAGTTCTATACATTGTGCGTAAATGAAGCGGGCCATAACAGCACCATTTTCCTCAGAATTTAATTTAGGAAACAATAGACATCACTGAAAGAGTTCTGCGTCTACAAGTCAGTGAGATATTTTATTTTACTACGGTGTGGAATAGGTTTTCATTTTTAATACTTTTCCCCAGATTTCGAAATTGGAATTTTATGTAGGCACATATAAAGAAAGGAACTCATTTTTATGAACACATGGTGGTTCGCTGTTAATAAAACTGCCTCAAATGAGATACAGTGGAGGACGCCAGATGTTAACAGAGTGGGTCGGCTGGTGGAGAAGAGGAGAGGAGAGCACCAGATGTTCCCTCAGAGGGACAACGGCTGCCGACTGGCTGTACTCGAGAGCACGGCTGAACATGGGTGGGAGCGCGCGTGGATGACTGGAGGCAACCGGTTTAATGCGATTATGGAAGACCTACACAAGACGTAAAAAGTGATCCTTAATAACACTAAACGCTAAAAAATCCATTTTTAAGGGAAGAGTTGCTTTCTAAATTTAAAAAAGTTCATATTGATTTGCATTTCTGACACTTTAAATACTTACTAGGACTCGAACCACATTCATCCTAAAGAGTAGAAGAATGTCATCTCTGTCTTGTCTTTGTTTTTATTGCTCTGATCTGTGAGTTTGTAACGCCGGAAATGCATATCCTCCTATTTCCATCTATTGTACTATAAATTTGTTTTCCTTATATTTGTTACCTGAATATATGACATTTCTGTGTCTTTACATATTGTAATTGTTTTACTATTTGTATATATATATTTATGCATTTATGTCGATGTATGATTGGTTTGTTTCGTAAATATTATTTGTATTTTTACGCTGGGTCTTGCCTTGGGAAAACTGCTATCGAACGATTACATCGATAGGTCGTGTGAAGAATCAAAGTGTGTAGGATCTTTGGTAGTGTTAACTCTGCCGCGTGGAGCGCGGGCTGAGCAGAGGGACTCTGGCTGGGGTGGTGCAGTGGAGCAGGTGTGTTGTGTGAAGCTCCCGCGAGTTGCCGCGCTTTCGGGCTTTGGCAGCATGTAATTGCGTTCGACTTGCGATGATAGTTTCTGACATGGTGTCGCCGACGGGAAGCATTAGCTGGCGCACATCAAGAGCCCGTTTCGCCTGGTGACCGTGTCGAGAAGAAGGCGCGCCAACATCCTGCTTCTGCAACAGCGACGGCCGACAATGAGTGACTGTCGCCACCTCCTCGATCGACGGCTTCAAACCTTCAAACAACCAACAAGGAAGACTGGAAGCACGTAAAGTTTTAGAACTGTATGGCAGACCTCAGCTTTTCAGACTTTTAAAATTGTTGCATCACAAAATTACAGCTACTTAGCATGAACCTTTGTTGCTCATTGTCCCAATTCCATTACCAAGCAGGGTCCCTTCCTTTTCCGAAATGAACCCAAGTGTCGTTGAAATTCAAACGCCAACATTATAGTAATATAATTCGGTTTCATTGCTTTAATTTCAAAGTTCAGTTTAAGTATTCATAGCTGGCTACAATACTTAGATTACACAAGCACAAATTAAGAGTGCGAGTTTTGTTACCATATTTTAGCTTACCTGTGACTGCAGCTCAGCTTGGTACGTACTAAATTTTACTATTGTTAATTGTTCAGAATCATTTAATTCAAGTTCAAAGTTAAATCTCTTATTTCTAAATTGTGTAGATTCAAGTAGCTTTTGAAATGATTGTTGAGGTAGTCCAAGACCAACCGTATTTTACTGAATTTCGATGTGCTTCAGAACTCACTATTAACTTCAGTCACTAAATTAACTTTCGATTTTCCGGTTTTATTAATTCTTTTGCTAAATTAAATCAGAGTGTAGCGAAATTTATTACTTCTGACAAACTTTCAGTTTTCACACAACACGTGTCAACCTTCAGTTCCACGCTTTTAGTGCTAATTATATGTGTAACAATCTTTCTTTTTCAGTTACTATAGTAATTGTCCTTAGGACTGGCGACCGTAATTTCCCCCAAATCTCAGATATCTAATTACCGCTAGTTATTGTTAACGTAACGGCCGCACATTTACTTTCTTTATTAACTTTACCCCTTTTCAAAATTAATTTCCATCAGTTTCATTTGCATTTTTCCTTTCATTTAGATGTAACCCTTTCCTCCCTCTTTACCGACAGTCTAACTTCGGTGACGATTGCCTTTTCCAAATTTCCATTAGGTACACGCGGTTTAATTTTTCACTGTCATTAAGGTCGATAAGTGAGGGGGAGGTTACAAGTTCTTGCACTCTTTCTATCAGATAACTTGCAGTTTGATATTCTGGCGGTCAGCATATTCTTCTGTTGTACAACATAAACTCCTAAATCGCGCGTGCCCTGTCCTATGACATTCAGTCTGTTGGCACACTCCGAAAAGATTTAGTCCATGGCTCCGATCTGTTACCATCCGATCTGTCACCATCCACAAGTCTCGGCGATGCGTTGTGGTATTGTTATTCGATACGCAGAATATTCCGCCAGATATTATACTGAGCCCTCTGTTTCTTTTTGCATCCTTTTACTCTGTTACAATTTTTTTCTATTCTCTCTTGTGTACTCCTTAATACCCATTCTGAATATCGTTCTTGTGTCCAATATGTTCTCCACTACTCTATTCTCGCCCATTTAGAGCTAATATTGCAACAAGGTGTTTTCATATTTCTGTAAAAGCAATAGTTGCTGCTCAGTCTGTGGGGTATAACTCTCATTTTTTTTCTAATCACGTCAGATGAATAGCTCTATATAACCTTAAAGTTAAAATTCGTCGTTTTAATCTGATTTGTTTATGACTTTGTAGGCAAAGTTTTGTTAAACGTGTTTATACATGCAACTATTTTCGGACTAATGGATGATTTTTTGATCCGATTGGCATGCAGAATAACTGAGAGCATGTAAGCACATTTAAAGTATTGGTTCTCAATATGCATTACGGCAGATGGAAGCACGAACTGTAACTATGTGTTTGAGACAGTAACCGTCCTGACTTATGACAAACAAAATGTCTAGTGTCGAAACGCCAAGGTTGCGAATCAATACTTAGAAATTAATTATATGTCCTCAGTGGTTCCACATATCTCACATGAAACTCGTCTATTACGCTGAAATAGGCCAATCGTGTAAGTGCATTGAACAATACTACAGATAAAATTGGAAACGACGACTTTAAAGTCTAATAAAATCAGAACGGTGGCAACCAATGTGCAAGAAAACTTCGTAACCTTGTTTAATCGTTATGCACAAGGACTGTGGAAGTAATGTAGCCAATACTCTCTGTGGTAGGGTTGGACATTCGTCTCCTGTGTGGCAAAATGACTACATATTCAGATAAGGGAACGTAGAAGACCATAATAATGTTGGCAGGAATACAGTCTTCCAAATATTGAAGTTAACAGGTAGAAAATGTGTTAGTGGCTGCCTACAATTTGTACAGAAATCAGGCTGAAGTTATGAGTCAAAGGGAGACAGTAACTGAGAAGGGACTGAGACAGGATTCCAGCCCATCACCCCAACTTATTCAGTCTGTACTTAGAGAAAACGGTGACGGAAACTAAGGAGAAATTTGAAATGGGAATTAAAATTCGGGGAGAAGAAATAAACCTTCAGAGTTCGGAAATGACGTTGTAATTCCGTCACAACTAGCAAAGGGCGTGGGAGACGAGTTTAAGGAAATGAATAGTGCCTCGAAAAGAAAAACAAAGATTATAAGCGGAACGTGAATAAAACAAAATAAGAGGAATGGTGTCTACTTGAATTAATAAGGCTATGCTAAGGAATCGGATTAGGAAAGAAGTTTTGATATTTTGACAGCAAAATAACTGAATTTGGCACAAGTAAAGAAAATGTAACATTCAAAATGCCAATAGCAAGAAAAGCTGTTCTGAAAAAGAGAGTTGTTAACATCGAATAGTAATAGAAGTGCAGGAGAATAAAAGATTTTGCAGTGGAATGCAACAGAAGAATGTTGATTATTATATAGCTTCTGAAGAGGTACTGCATTGGACAGGAGATAAAAGAGCTTAATTACAAAAGTTGAATACAAAAATGGGCCGACTGTTAGCATACATCCTCTGGCCTCAACACCATGGTCAGTATGTTAATGGAAGAAAGCGTAGGTGGTGAAAATGATAGAGGGAGACAAGGCCTTTACTGCAGTAAGCAGATTCAAGAGGATATAGGTTGCAGTAGTTATATAGAGATGGAGATACTTGCACAGGATAGACTTGCGTGGAAAGATTCAAGGAACGAGTCTTCGGATTGAAGGCGATAACGGTATCTGAGCTGTTACAACAAGGTTGATGAAATGCAACACTGTGTAAAATTTGTCATTGTAGAACTACAGAATCGTCACAATCCATATTGGGTGTGAGGTTCCGTACTCTGGTAATAAAGAAAGTAAGTAAAAACCATGAGAACAAAATTTACTTCACATCAGAATTTCTTCTAGTTCTATTTCCGTTCTCAACTTCTGGTAATACCTTCTCGTCTGTATAGCTGTTCATCTTAGAGACGCCTCATCGGCCGTCAGTGTAGCAAACTACAGAATGCCATCACTCGGACCAAGGTATACCTTCCCCTACCCCTCTTACAGGCACTCTAAGAGTACGAAACGTGGTCCATTTGCCAACCTGCAACAGCTGTCTCCCTATTTCCTCCCAAATCTTCAGAAGTTTCTACCCTACTGGAAAAAATGCAACAATCTCAAGGACTGCGGTGGACAGCAAATTGGTGTAATATGTGTGCTCTGAGGGATCAGTGTCTCATTTGTCACGAGTATTGGCGATCATACGGTGCTCAAGAAGCCTGTCGGTTGTCCTCTATGGTGAGTGTTCATCGGAGGTGAGGATATCATCTGGAGTGCCCCAGGGAAGTGTGGTAGGTCCACCGTTGTTTTCTATCTACATAAATGATCTTTTGGATAGGGTGGATAGCAATGTGGGTCTGTTTGTTGATGATGCTGTGGTGTACGGGAAGGTGTCGTCGTTGAGTGACTGTAGGAGGATACAAGATGACTTGGACAGGATTTGTGGTTCAAATGGTTCTGAGCACTATGGGATTTAACATCTGAGGTCATCAGTCCCCTAGAACTTAGAACTACTTAAACCTAACTAACCTAAGTACATCACACACATCCATGCCCGAGGCAGGATTCGAACCTGCGACCGTAGCGGTCATGCGGTTCCAGACTGTAGCGCCTAGAACCGCACGGCCACACCGGCCGGCCAGGATTTGTGATTGGTGTAAAGAATGGCAGCTAACTCTAAATATAGATAAATGTAAATTAATGCAGATGAATAGGAAAAAGAATCCCGTACTGCTTGAGTACTCCGTTAGTAGTGTAGCGCTTGACACAGTCATGTCGATTAAATATTTGGGCGTAACATTGCAGAGCGATATGAAGTGGGACAGGCATGTAATGGCAGTTGTGGGGAAGGCGGATAGACGTCTTCGGTTCATTGGTAGAATTTTGGGAACATGTGGTTCATCTGTAAAGGAGACCACCTATAAAACACTAATACAGGGGCGGGCAAACGTTGCACGCGGCTCATGAGCGCACAGCGCTGCACGTGTGCTGCTCGCGTGCAGGCGTCGACCGGGGCTGTGGCGACAGCCGGCAGGTTGCGGCAGTGTAGTGCTAGGCTAAGCTGCGGACGTTGATGCGAAGCGAGCACTATGTAGTGAACGTTGTATTTCAAGAAACGGAGAAGTGGAGATTTGCTATCTTTTAAAAAGTAATGGGAGAATCATTTTTTCTTTGTGCAAAAACATGAAAATTCGAAATGTTTAATATGTGGCAGTATTCTCGCTGGTCAACGGAAGTTTAGTATTGGAGGCCATTATAATAAATTTCACAAGGACGAGTACAATTTATTGTCGGATTCTGAGCGGATGGGGAATTGACTGAGCTTAAGAAGAGCGATCTGTCGATACCAGATGAATCTGTCGTAGTTGGCCGGCCGGAGTGGCCGAGCGGTTCTAGGCACTACAGTCTGGAACCGCGCGACCGTTATGGTCGCAGGTTCGAATCCTGCCTCGGACATGGATGTGTGTGATGTCCTTAGGTTAGTTAGGTTTAAGTAGTTCTAAGTTCTAGGGGACTGAACGACCACAGCAGTTAAGTCCCATAGTGCTCAGAGCCATTTGAATTTGTCGTAGTTGCTCTTGTCACGAGAGATTTGCGACTTTCTCTCGTCATGTCTCTCATCTAACTGATTTAACATTTTATGGAGCACTGTTTTTAAGTTTTCAGTATGACAACAATAATAGCCCAGCGGTATGTGCAAGTTATAAGACTGCGTTTAATATAGCGAGAGCTGGAAAACTATTTGTTGAATTAATAAGTCTCGGTTAAGAGCAAACATCAGTGATGAAAATTTACGTAACTGTTTGTGTTTGTCTGTATGTAGAAATTTTTTTCCAGATATTAAACGTATTGTAAACTCCAGCTGTGATAATTAAATAAAACGTATTGTAGGTAATAGGTACTCTTTGAAACCATGATTTCTTTCAAGCACTCCTACTAACCTTATTCATTCACTCAATAAAGCAAGCTAGGAAACAAAACGCATTACAGAGGAAGGAGCGGACAGAAGGTATGGTGGGGATGGGAGATAAGCGGGTGACCAGCTTGCCCCTGTGTGCACGCGGAACACCTGTTAACTGCACGCGTGCAAGTGCACCACACATGTGCAGGATTCCTGCACGCCCCTGCACTAATACGACCTATTCTTGAGTACTGCTCGAGCGTTTGGGATCCCTATCAGGTCGGATTGAGGGAGGACATAGAGGCAATTCAGAGGCTGGCTGCTAGATTTGTTACTGGTAGGTTTGATCATCACGCGAGTGTTACGGAAATGCTTCAGGAACTCGGGTGGGAGTATGTAGAGGAAAGGAGGCGTTCTTTTAGTGAATCGCTATTGAGGAAATTTAGCCAACCAGCATTTGAGGCTGACTGCAGTACAATTTTACTGCCACCAACTTACATTTCGCGGAAAGACCACAAAGATAAGATAAGAGAGATGAGGGCTCGTACAGAGGCATATAGGCAGTCATTTTGCCCTGGTTCTGTTTGGGTGTGGAACAGGGAGGGAAGATGCTGGTTGTGGTACGAGGTATCCTCCGCCACGCAAAAAAAATGGTGCAAATGGCTCTGAGCACTATGGGACTTAACATCTTAGGTCATCAGTCCCCTAGAACTTAGAACTACTTAAACCTAACTAACCTAAGGGCATCACACACATCCATGCCCGAGGCGGGATTCGAACCTGCGACCGTAGCAGTCCCGTGGTTCCGGACTGCAGCGCCTAGAACAGCATGGCCACCGCGGCCGTCTTCCACCACGCACCGTATGGTGGATTGCGGAGTATGTATGTAGATGTAGATGCAGATGCAGATGGACGGATGTATCGAACCTGGATGAACATATCAACAGATTGCTGCAAATTTTCGGCACAATGTATCGGTGGTGTGTCGCTGCTTTGAGCTGTGATCTGTGGAACATTCACTCACCTTTCGACCAGATTCTGGAGGTCCACGTAATACACTCTCACGTCAAGATCGACAGACGCGTCCTGGAACGAAATCCGGGCACATATTGCGCCTTCTGCGTCACCAGGGTCCGTTGGGGACCGTCTTCTTGCAGCAGGATTAAGATCAAGTTATCTCTGACCACCATCAAGCATTGCTACGCTGGTGTCTTGAAAGAGTCGACTGGAATGGCGCTTTATTGCCGTCAGTACGTTCTCCTTTATGCGATTGATAGACGTACATGTCTGTGACGTAAATCTGGTGAGGTGCTTATTCCGGAGAGAATTTACACACGAAACACAGGTCGCATCCCAGTCTTCATTGTGTGGGGGACCGTCGGTTACAACTCACGGTCACATTTGGCGTGCCCGCTACGTTGCACAGGCTGTTAGCCCCGTGCTACTATTATTTCTTCCACTGGAAAGTGATGTGCTTTTTCAGCAGGACAATACTCATCCACAGACAGCTGCTGCGATCGAAACGCTCTTCGTTGTGTAAAACAACTGTTCTGTCCAACAAGATCACCACATCTCTCGTCAGTTGAACACTTAAGGGGCATAATGAAGTTACTCGTCCTCCGAAGTCTGTAAGATCCATTACCGAATTGAAACAAAAGACGCAATGTGTTTGGGACAATCTATCGCAGGATACTATTCGGCATCTTTATGCGGATTGTACTGCTGCTATTGTTTGGACACCCTTTAATGTCATATGTGTGTTTCATTTGGTCTGTATTTGCTGTCAAATGCTTCAACTATTATTAATTACCTGTGATATCACTTGTCAATGAAATGACCTTGTCCTTGACAGCACTGCCTTTTTTCCGGGTAGTGTACATGGCGCTGTGTGACTAGTACAAAGCTGAAACCTCCTGGCAGATTAAGACTGTGTGCCTGGCCGAGACTCGAACTCGGGCACGAGGTACTGGTGGAAGTAAAGCTGTGAGGACCGGGCAGGAGTCGTGAATGGGTAGCTCAGAGCACTTGCCCGTGAAAGGCAAAGGTCCCGAGTTCAAGTCTCTGTCCGGCAAATAGTTTTAATCTGCCAGGAAGTTTCATATCCGCACACACTCTGCTTCAGAGTGAAAATTTCATTCTAGTACAAAGCTGGATATAGCGGGAAGGCAACGATCATTATACAATATTCTTCCATTCTCACTCAATACAAGCTACATGAAAGCTGCAGGTATGTCACTTACAAGGAGCCAAAACTACACATATTTAGAGAGCTGGGCTGGCATCTGGGAGAACTGCAATTCTTCGTCTGGCCACCCATGAGTAGGGTTCCGAGGGTTTTCCTAAATCGCCCAGATATTTCTGTGCAAAAAACTAAGCGTGACTGTCGGCGGTAAAACTCTGCACTCATAGTCTAGAGGTAAGCAGTTCAAATCTGGCACGACGACATATTTTTAGGTTTTCCGTTATTTCCCAAAATCGCTTAAGGCGAATATCGCGTTGGTTCTTTTGAAAAAGTGATTCCGATTTTGTTCCCAGTTCCGATTTTGGTTACGTCTCTAATGATCCCTTCGTGGGCGAGATTGCAAAGCTTAATCAAACAGTTGTAATTAGCGATAACTGGTTACGGCAATGGATTGAGTGTCTCGCTCTGAATGTGACAGGACGACATCAGGGCAGCTATGACGTCATCGTTCGCGCTCTGCTCGGCCGCACGCCCTCTATCGGTTGTCGCAGCGCCGAGGGTGCGGTGCGGTAATGAATTGGCAGCAAATAGCGTACTGACGGGGAACTGGGCAGCGCCCAAAGCCCCGTAATTAGTTCTGCGCAACATTACTAATGAAGTTTGCAGCAAATATTTACCTAATACCAAATTTGCATCCAACTGTTTCAACGTTCCAGTTTCCCATTCTCAAAACAGTTCGCAAATACGTACGGAAGCAATTTGATGGAGGGCGCTCGCCGTCGCTAAACCTCTACAGTTTCTTGTGTACCAATGGCAATACAGATATATTCGCAATGGGGATTCAATTAAGCGGAAATTACTTTCCAATTCTTTATAGTTGCCGTAACATAATCGCCTCCAGAATAAGCTTAGATACATGAAGTCTAAAAATACTGTGGCGGTATTTTTTGAACTGGCTACGAATTTTTACCAGGCATCCGATACCAGGAGTACTCATAAAACTTTAATTGTCATCTCGAAAAAATCAAGCTGCGACCATGACATATTGACAGTCCTTCTGTACGAATTCGCCCTTCAATGAGAAGTTCGACTTAAAAAACACGCTGGTTGTAGACATCTCTTTGGGAAACGTTCCACCTCGGAAATCACTATTCACCATTCAGTAAAAGCCTGACATACAGTTCGAGCAAAAAGAAAACTACCGGAGTGAGTAAAAATTTAGTAGCCAAAAAAAAAAAAAAAAAAAAACAACACGTGCAGTTTTGCCCTGCTCAAAAAGAGCGAAGGCAATGAAAGAGCCGGCCGCTGTGACCGAGCGGTTTTAGGCCCTTCATTTCGGAACCGCGATGCTGCTACGGTCGCAGGTTCGAATCCTGCATCGGGCATGGATGTGTGTGATGTTCTAAGATTAGTTAGATTTACGTAGTTCTAAGGCTAGGGGACTGATGACCCATAGATGTTAAGTCCCCTAGTTCTTAGAGTCATTTTTGAGCCTTGACAGAGAAAAACATCCCCTTGAACATTTTTCCGCAACGCTTCGTCCGTAGCATCGTCAGGAAACTTTTGTACTGCGCTACTGTCATGGTTTTCTGCTTAAAAGCACACCCTGATAGTACTGTAAAATGCTCGAGTTCACCTTGCCTGCTAATGGTTGGGTACTGGCCGCTTTTGGCGGTGATATATATATATATATATATATATATATATATATATACACTCCTGGAAATGGAAAAAAGAACACATTGACACCGGTGTGTCAGACTCACCATACTTGCTCCGGACACTGCGAGAGGGCTGTACAAGCAATGATCACACGCACGGCACAGCGGACACACCAGGAACCGCGGTGTTGGCCGTCGAATGGCGCTAGCTGCGCAGCATTTGTGCACCGCCGCCGTCAGTGTCAGCCAGTTTGCCGTGGCATACGGAGCTCCATCGCAGTCTTTAACACTGGTAGCATGCCGCGACAGCGTGGACGTGAACCGTATGTGCAGTTGACGGACTTTGAGCGAGGGCGTATAGTGGGCATGCGGTAGGCCGGGTGGACGTACCGCCGAATTGCTCAACACGTGGGGCGTGAGGTCTCCACAGTACATCGATGTTGTCGCCAGTGGTCGGCGGAAGGTGCACGTGCCCGTCGACCTGGGACCGGACCGCAGCGACGCACGGATGCACGCCAAGACCGTAGGATCCTACGCAGTGCCGTAGGGGACCGCACCGCCACTTCCCAGCAAATTAGGGACACTGTTGCTCCTGGGGTATCGGCGAGGACCATTCGCAACCGTCTCCATGAAGCTGGGCTACGGTCCCGCACACCGTTAGGCCGTCTTCCGCTCACGCCCCAACATCGTGCAGCCCGCCTCCAGTGGTGTCGCGACAGGCGTGAATGGAGGGACGAATGGAGACGTGTCGTCTTCAGCGATGAGAGTCGCTTCTGCCTTGGTGCCAATGATGGTCGTATGCGTGTTTGGCGCCGTGCAGGTGAGCGCCACAATCAGGACTGCATACGACCGAGGCACACAGGGCCAACACCCGGCATCATGGTGTGGGGAGCGATCTCCTACACTGGCCGTACACCACTGGTGATCGTCGAGGGGCCACTGAATAGTGCACGGTACATCCAAACCGTCATCGAACCCATCGTTCTACCATTCCTAGACCGGCAAGGGAACTTGCTGTTCCAACAGGACAATGCACGTCCGCATGTATCCCGTGCCACCCAACGTGCTCTAGAAGGTGTAAGTCAACTACCCTGGCCAGCAAGATCTCCGGATCTGTCCCCCATTGAGCATGTTTAGGACTGGATGAAGCGTCGTCTCACGCGGTCTGCACGTCCAGCACGAACGCTGGTCCAGCTGAGGCGCCAGGTGGAAATGGCATGGCAAGCCGTTCCACAGGACTACATCCAGCATCTCTACGATCGTCTCCATTGGAGAATAGCAGCCTGCATTGCTGCGAAAGGTGGATATACACTGTACTAGTGCCGACATTGTGCGTGCTCTGTTGCCTGTGTCTATGTGCCTGTGGTTCTGTCAGTGTGATCATGTGATGTATCTGACCCCAGGAATGTGTCAATAAAGTTTCCCCTTCCTGGGACAATGAATTCACGGTGTTCTTATTTCAATTTCCAGGAGTGTATATATATATATATATATATATATATATATATATATATATATATACTCCTGGAAATTGAAATAAAAACACCGTGAATTCATTGTCCCAGGAAGGGGAAACTTTATTGACACATTCCTGGGGTCAGATACATCACATGATCACACTGACAGAACCACAGGCACATAGATACAGGCAACAGAGCATGCACAATTTCGGCACTAGTACAGTGTATATCCATCTTTCGCAGCAATGCAGGCTGCTATTCTCCCATGGAGACGATCGTAGAGATGCTGGATGTAGTCCTGTGGAACCGCTTGCCATGCCATTTCCACCTGGCGCCTCAGTTGGACCAGCGTTCGTGCTGGACGTGCAGACCGCGTGAGACGACGCTTCATCCAGTCCCAAACATGCTCAATGGGGGACAGATCCGGAGATCTTGCTGGCCAGGGTAGTTCACTTACACCTTCTAGAGCACGTTGGGTGGCACGGGATACATGCGGACATGCATTGTCCTGTTGGAACAGCAAGTTCCCTTGCCGGTCTAGGAATGGTAGAACGATGGGTTCGATGACGGTTTGGATGTACCGTGCACTGTTCAGTGTCCCCTCGACGATCACCAGTGGTGTACGGCCAGTGTAGGAGATCGCTCCCCACACCATGATGCCGGGTGTTGCCCCTGTGTGCCTCGGTCGTATGCAGTCCTGATTGTGGCGCTCACCTGCACGGCGCCAAACACGCATACGACCATCATTGGCACCAAGGCAGAAGCGACTCTCATCGCTGATGACGACACGTCTCCATTCGTCCCTCCATTCACGCCTGTCGCGACACCACTGGAGGCGGGCTGCACGATGTTGGGGCGTGAGCGGAAGACGGCCTAACGGTGTGCGGGACCGTAGCCCAGCTTCATGGAGACGGTTGCGAATGGTCCTCGCCGATACCCCAGGACCAACAGTGTCCCTAATTTGCTGGGAAGTGGCGGTGCGGTCCCCTACGGCACTGCGTAGGATCCTACGGTCTTGGCGTGCATCCGTGCGTCGCTGCGGTCCGGTCCCAGGTCGACGGGCACGTGCACCTTCCGCCGACCACTGGCGACAACATCGATGTACTGTGGAGACCTCACGCCCCACGTGTTGAGCAATTCGGCGGTACGTCCACCCGGCCTCCCGCATGCCCACTATACGCCCTCGCTCAAAGTCCGTCAACTGCACATACGGTTCACGTCCACGCTGTCGCGGCATGCTACCAGTGTTAAAGACTGCGATGGAGCTCCGTATGCCACGGCAAACTGGCTGACACTGACGGCGGCGGTGCACAAATGCTGCGCAGCTAGCGCCATTCGACGGCCAACACCGCGGTTCCTGGTGTGTCCGCTGTGCCGTGCGTGTGATCATCGCTTGTACAGCCCTCTCGCAGTGTCCGGAGCAAGTATGGTGGGTCTGACACACCGGTGTCAATGTGTTCTTTTTTCCATTTCCAGGAGTGTAGTTCAAGATGCACAATATTGTCTGGATCAAACCAAACACTCAGTTTTAGAACATTACACACAGCAAGCCCCACGGCTTGGATGGTAAGGCAGAGTGCCGACGCGACTAGACACCAAGCAACCACAGTTCGATCACAATGGTGCAACAAATTGCGTAGCGCCCGACCCCAACATGGATTACTAACAAATTTTCGTAACTGAGCACTCGCTAATAGTTTGTCTCAGGTGAGATACACTTGCAATACGGAAGCAGAGAGTACATAGCCAGTGAAAGAAATAGAATGTCACCTTATCAGTTCAGCGGAATAATCGTTCAACAACATAGGAGAAGTAGGCCGCCACTATAATCTCTCAATAATATGTCATCGAATAACAGCCACCAACTGCTTGGCTGCGCAGACCATATCAAGACACAGCCGTTACAATTGTCACCTGTACAACGCCTTTTCCAAAACACTTCTTCACAGACCGGGGTACCTCCCATCCTTGGGAAATCACACCGTCTTCTCTCCATCTCACAACTAAACTCAGTCGCGCTCGCCTGTCGATCCGCTCCCTTCCGCGCCACTTGGCGATGGGCTCACAAGTGCTGAAAGGTTAGCATCTCTGAACAAATATCGATAGCCGCAAATCCGGAATGGCTCAGATAACATTCCCTCAGAATTTCTAAAATCATTGGAGCAAGTGGCAACAAATCGAGTATTCACGTTGGTGTGTAGAACGTATGAATCTGGCGACACCTCTTGTATTTACAACAAATGTTGCAAGCGATGGCGACGTGCAAACAGTAATGTTCTTCGCTATAGACAATGTCCAAACAAGCAGTGGATAAGGATCACTAATAACTGTTCTGCGAGTGCCGGTCTACAACTGTGCGAATACTGTCCCGATACCGAGCGGCCGAGGCCGGCAGGAGTGGAACTTAAAATCTCCTCTTGTAGAGGCCGCTCGTGTCGCGGTGTGGTCCTCATCAGCGCACCACTGGTCGACATCGTTTTACCGCCGTCTCTTCTCTTCGTTCCGGCGCTTGTGGTTCCGCCAGAACTGTAAGTTCACGATTCGACCGGCAGAGGGCGCTGAGAGAAGCAACCTCCTAGAGCAGGGCTTAACAACTGGCCGGTTTTGAGCGCGAGTACTCGCGTCTGCTCAGGCACGTGCTCGCGAGCAGGTGCAAGGTCGCGGAGTAGTGAGGGAGGGGAAATGCGCGCGCACGTTTGAATAGGGCCGCTGCGTGCCTATTGAATTCGCGCCGACTGTGTAACGTTTAAAGTATTGCGATCAGCTGTAACAGTCACTTCGCTGGTTGAGAATCATATAAAGTCGCCGTTGTGTAACCCCAACCATGCTTTCGCAGTTCAACACACATTGGGAGGAATTTTATCTGTTTACAGAAAAAGATGGTGTTGCAAAATGTTTAGTATGTCACAAAACGCTGAATTCTTTTACGAAATTTAATTTGCAGCGACATTATATGTCGTACCACGCGAAAGACTACGGACGTGGAAAATGTGATGGACCAGATCGTGCACAGGAAGTTATTAAACTTAAACGGAAGCTATCCGAAGAAAATCTGGACGACGAAGAAAAATCGACTGAGGCAGTTCTCAGAGTGGGTTACAAAATAGCTTTGCTTTTAGCAAAATCCCTGCGCCCCTTCACTGATGGCGATTTAATAAAATAATGTTTGGTAGTTGCAGCGGAACATTTGTGTCCATCTCAAGTTGAACAGTTTCGGATTGTGCCATTATCTAACATGACCATTATGCGTCGCATACAGGACATGGCAGACGACGTCCAGAGCCAGCTTGCAAATATCTGTAAAGATTTTATGGCGTATTCTCCAGCTCTGGACGAAAGTGTTGATATCATTGGAACGGACAGCTTGTCATATTTATTAAAGGTGTTAATAGAGATCTTCAGATGAGGGAGGAGCTCCTCGATGTAGTAGTCATGAAGAACACTGCAACTGGAGGTGATATTTTAAATAGTGTTGAAGAAAGTGTTGAAAATATAGGATTGTCGTGGAATTCTTTAGTTTCAGTGTCTACAGATGGTAGAGGCATACACTAAGCTAATAAAATCATGTGGCACGTGTACATTCTCCTTTATTTGTGTCATTTGTCGCAGTAATAATTCGTGAGTGATATCCCTGCAGGTGGCCGCGGATTTACATTGACTGGCGGCAGCTGTTGTGTACCCCAAATGACTCTCCCCACTCTCCGCTCTGGTCCGGTAGTGGGGGTAGCGTGCTCGCGCTGCTCCATGCTCGCGCCTTGCTGTTCACAGCTTGCTCCGCGAGCACGTATGTTGTGAAGCCCTGTCCTAGAGAGCCTGTATACAGAGAGAGTGGCCAGAGGTGAAGTTGCCCGTGATTGGTTGATTAGCTTTGGCAGATAAATGGCGCCAAACGTCTCTCGCGTTTCCTATGTTCGCCGTGCTTTTGAGATGAAGTTCAGAGGACTTTTTGAAACAATTAAAAGGTATTTGAATTATTGAGAGACTTGTTATGCGTTGTGCATGCATGTTCCATTTAGTTGTATATCGTTTTTAGTACTTAATTAGCGTTTGCGATCTTAAATACGAGTTGAAATAATGAAGCGTTTTGTGATGAAGTCGGTAGGCCTACATGTTTGAAGTAAACACGTTAGTAATTGTACAGTATTGTTTTTGACATCTGTAATTAGTTCTGTAGACGTTCGTAAACGATGCCAGGTTGTTCTGCATTTGCTTGTCCCATTACCACGCAATGAAGAAAAACGAAAGCAGTGGGCAGTCTCAGTCAACAGGGCTGACATAAATCAAACAGGAGCCTTGTGGAAACCAACCAAGTACTCTTATCTATGCGAAGGAAATCGTTTTTGCCTTTTACTACATATAAAACAACTTGCAATATACATAGTTAAATTTCAAAACAGACCTGTAAATTGGCTGTGTGAAAATTATTATAACACATTATTCTTATAAACATAGAATTAAAATGGGATTGTGTATGTAATGTGTAAGATTTTGCTATGCTGCAGACGTCATAATTACGTCCTTCAATGTCATAAGGTTTTGTTTTTTTTTTCAACAGTACTGTGTTGAAGATTTCCACGAGTGTCATTTGATTTCTAGGCCACTGTTAGTAATTCCAGGTAATCTGATTGTAGTTTTATAACTGTTTCATTAATACTGTTAGGGCAGGAAGTTTCCCAGATTTCTGTCTTCATTGTGTCTCGGTTGCTGAAACATTATTCGTAGTAAATAATTGTAGGTACTCTTGAAGACAGTTTTTAATAGGCCTACTTACTGTGAGGTAGAAGGGATACGGTAGTTTTCTTGTTATATTTGGTCGTTATTACAGTAGCCTACATTTAATATTACCTGATTTTTGTAATCTTTTTCGTTTGTTATCTACGAGAGGTATATATATATATATATATAAAAGAAAGTCGTAAGCAGTTGTTTACTTGTGACATGCATGTCACAAGTAAGCAACTGCTTACACTGCTTACGACTCTCATTCGTCTGACGTAATACAGGTACGTTAAATCTTTAGCGTTATGCACTTCCGATACAAAACAAATGCTATACACTATATTTTTTTATTTACGTTACTTTCATTGCAATATGTCTAGTAAACGAACTTTAAAGGAGATAAATGCAAGTAACGCATAATTTTTACAGCCACTGTATCAAATTTTCCTGTGCTGTACGTAGTAGGCCACTATGAGTATATTGTAGCTGTAAAGAAAGACATTTAACGAATGATTTCGCCATATTGTCTTGTGCTTTTGATTCGGTGAGTGTGTACTCCACTACTCCACTACTGGCCATTCAAAAGTCCCGCCCACAGTTTGGCAGAAAAATGGGCGCAGTATCGTCCGGTTGGCCACTCTCTCCCTGTACAGGCTCTCTACAACCTCCCATCCTCTTCCTCCCTCCCATTCCACAACCCTCGCGCTGGTTTCTCCGGCCTGCTTGCTGTTGCAACGAGTTGCTGGTGGTAACAAAAGAGGCGATGGTTTTGCTTTGACGTGGAGGGTGTTTTCTTTTTACAGTGATATAGCGTTTCTGGTCCAATGAAACTGCTCATGGAGTGAGCAATGGTACCAGCAAAACTCTGCTGCTGTGCTGGAGTCTACTAATACCCACAGCCAGATTCCTAGCGGAATTCGGTACACAACTGAAGGCTCTGATGTGTGTGTGTGTGTGTGTGTGTGTGTGTGTGTGTGTGTGTGTAGCCGCGCGGAGTGGCCGCGCGGTTTAGGGCGTCATGTCACGGACTGCGTGGCCCCTCCCGCCGGAGGTTCGAGTCCTCCCTCGGGCATGGGTGTGTGTGTTGTTCTTACCGTAAGTCAGTTTAAGTTAGTTTAAGTAGTGTGTAAGTCTAGGGACCGATGACCTAAGCAGTTTGGTCCCTTAGGCATTCACACACATTTGAACATTTTGTGCATGTGTGTGTGTGGTATCGATAGCTACGATGCCACAGCGTGGGTGCCCG
This sequence comes from Schistocerca cancellata, assembly GCF_023864275.1. Lineage (NCBI taxonomy): Eukaryota > Metazoa > Arthropoda > Insecta > Orthoptera > Acrididae > Schistocerca > Schistocerca cancellata. The sequence goes on from NC_064626.1 coordinate 1,253,276,550, forward strand.
TTCTTAGGTTGGCACTACGAGAGAGGAAGGTCTTCGCCGACCACAGCGCCCTCTATCCGACACTGATTTTCGCCCAGTTCATCGAGAGCAGACGGCCGGGACACTTCGCTTCAGCTTCTCTTGGAACAGAGACTTTGCATTACTTTCGACGACTCTAAGGTTTCGCACCTACGTGCTCATCTGTACAAAGTTATGTATGCCTCTGTATGTATTCCTGCATCACTAAACCCCTTTTACATACTCGCAGTACCGACGTGTTTTACCTCACCTGTTCCTGCTCACTTCCTTCATTCATCTAACCTTTAAGTTTTCAGGAGCAGACCCACGCGCCGCCTTCCAGGCGGGATACAAAAGTGTGTGTGTGTGTGTGTGTGTGTGTGTGTGTGTGGTTCCACGATATATGCACTGATGTAACACGGTTTTTATACTTCTATAAACGTCCATCTATTAAAAACTCATAACCACGCCGATATTAAATAGATCGGTCATGGTTCCCGCCGATTTTCAGTTTGAGAGTGTTGAAGTTAGTTAAAAAAATGGTTCAAATGGTTCTGAGCACTATGGGACTTACCATCTATGGTCATCATGTAACGCCGGAAATGCATATCCTCCTATTTCCATCTATTGCACTATAAATTTGTTTTCCTTATTTTTGTTACCTGAATATATAACATTTCTGTGTCTTCGTATATTGTAATTGTTTCTCGATGTATAATTCTTTTGTTTCGTAAATATTATTTGTATTTTTACGCTGCGTCTTGCCTAGGGAAAACTGCTATCGAACGATTACATCGATAGGTCGTGTGAAGAATCAAAGTGTGTAGGATCTTTGGTAGTGTTAACTCTGTCGTGTGGAGCGCGGGCAGAGAGGAGTCTGGCTGGAGTAGCGAGTGGAGCAGGTGTGTTGTGTGAAGCTCCCGCGAGTTTCCGCGCTTTCGGGGTTTGGCAGCATGTAATTGCGCTCGACTTGCGGTGATAGTTTCTGACTTGGTGTCGCGGACGGGAAGCATTAGCCGGCGCACATCAAGAGCCCGTCTCGTCTGGTAACCGTGTCGTAGAAGAAGGCGCGCCAACATCCAGCTTCTGCAACAGCGACGGTCGACAATGAGTGACTGTCGCCACGTCCTCGATCGACGGCTTCAAACCTTCAATCAACCAACAAGGAAGACTGGAAGCACATAAAGTTTTAGAACTGTATGGCAGACCTCAGCTTTTCAAACTTTTAAAATGGTTGCATCACAAAATTACAGCAACTTAGCATGAACCTTTGTTGCTCATTGTCCCAATTGCATTACCAAGCAGAGTCCCTTCCTTTTCCGAAATGAACCCGAGTGTCGTTGAAATTCAAACGCCAGCATTAAAGTAATATAGCTAATTCGATTTCACTGCTTTAATTTCAAAGTTCAGTTAAGGCATTCATAGCTGGCTACAATATTTAGATTACACAAGCACAAATTAAGAGTGCGAGTTTTGTTACCGTATTTTAGCTTACCTGTGACTGCAGCTCAGCTTGGTATGTACTAAATTTTACTATTGTTAACTGTTCAGATTCATTTAATTCAAGTTCAAAGTTAAATCTCTTATTTCTAAATTGCGTAGATTCAAGTAGCTTTTGAAATGATTGTTGAGGTAGTCCAAGACTAACCGTATTTTACTGAATTTCGATGTGCTTCAGAAAGAAAGCTCACTATTAACTTCAGTCACTAAATTAACTTTCGATTTTCCTGTTTTATTAATTCTTTTGCTAAATTAAGTCAGAGTGTAGCGAAATTCATTACTTTTGACAAACTTTCAGTTTTCACACTACATGTGTCAACCTTCAGTTGCCACGTTTCTAGTGCTAATTATATGTGTAATAACCTTTCTTTTTCAGTTACTATAGTAATTGTCCTTAGGACTGGCGACCGTAATTTCCCCCAAATCTCAAATATCTAATTACCGCCAATTAATTGTTAACGTGACGACCGCACATTTACTTTCTTTATTAACTTTACCCCTTTTCAAAATTAATTTCCACCAGTTTCGTTTGCATTTTTCCTTTCATTTAGATGTAACCCTTTCCTCCCTCTTTACCGACAGATTAACCTCGGTGATGATTGCTTTTCCCAAATTTCCATTAGGCACACGCGGTTTAATTTTTCACTGTAATTAAGGTCGATAAGTGAGGGGGAGGTTACAATCAGTCCCCTAGAGCTTAGAACTACTTAAACCTAACTAACCTAAGGACATCACACACATCCGTGCCCGAGGCAGGATTTGAACCTGCGACCGCAGCGGTCACACGGTTCCAGACTGAAGCGCCTAGAACCGCACGGCCACACCGGCCGGCTTCAAGTTAGTGTCTGTAAATGAATTCTCGTGGACGTAGTTATTACATATAGTTGAGATGCATGAAATATCAACACGGAACAGCGCCTTCATATGTAGGCAAAAGCACACAGTCATCTTTACGTTTGACCTCAAGCTGCCACTAAATGTGCACATGGGCGCAAGTTTTTGAGGGGTTATTGTGTGTTGCAGTTCCGTAAGCGTTTTGATGCATTGTTTCACACCACCACACATTGTGTATTTAGACGTTGATGTACAAACAGACATTAACACTGAAAGCTACACGTCAGAAGCTCTACTGCTCTCACATCCTGAGGCAGAGGTGGTGTTTCTTACTGACAAAATGTGGGAGATGGAAACCCGATGAGTTTGGATCGTTCCCGAAGGAGACGAGCTCAACATTTAATTACGTGTTCCCATTTGACTGCTTACAACAATTTTGTGATTCGGTACAACTTTCTGCTGTCAAAAAAAAAAGATGTCTCCAAACTACTTGCTACCCACACCACAAGAGGATCCTGGAACAGACTGATCACTAACCTCTCACCCGATTCATTACACCGTGATTAAATCAAGCATCTGCGAGGAAAGCGATGTTCTCCGCTTCTCTGTGGTGAGTGATTCACGCCCAGCATCAGTTATCTTGGAGAGAGAGGGGAACACACCGCAGAATCTTCACGGTGTTATGCACAATCCCCGCTGCATATCTTTGTGCAGTGAGATTATTGTGGATGATGTCGTGTGTTTAGATCATGGCTTTCTGTTTACTGAGAGCTGAGGCGTTGCTCGCATACAGGAAAGTGAAAATATTTTTTAGTGAATGGAACAGTATGAGTGCCGCGCGGGATTAGCCGAGCGGCCTAAGGCGCTGCAGTCATGGACTATGAGGCTGGTCACGGCGGAGATTCGAGTCCTCCCTCGGGCAAGTGTGTGTGTGTGTGTGTGTGTGTGTGTGTGTGTGTGTATGTCCCTAGGATAATTTAGCTTAAGTAGTGTGTGAGCTTAGGGACTGATGACCTTAGCAGTCAAGTCCCATAAGATTTCATACGCATTTGAATGTTTTTTGAACAGTATGTGTGCTCACAGGACGCCAGAAGGCAGCGTTTCTTGTTGACAACAGGACACCCTTCCCGGAACTATGCGCAGAAAGATCGATGTCTCATAGTGTGAGCTCAACTGTGAGGGGTCGTAGTAGAGACAATGTTTGCTAACAGCAAAAACGCGAATACTTGTTCAGGTTACAGAATTGTGAAGCGGTTCGTTTTGCGGCACGCGGCATTGTTCCCCTGCTTATTTTAACGATGTATACACACCAGCAGCTTATAGTACGCATGTGGGACATAGGGTAGTAAACGCAAACGATATGTAGCGTCAAGTTGGATGGCATTCCGACCTTTCCCACAGTCGGATGTTATGAAATAACACAGACAGAGTAGCGCAGTGTTCCCAGATACACAATTTCGTTTACAATAGTGCGTCTGTATACGCGCTGTGATATCCGGAAGTGACCGTATTTTTGGCTTGTGTGTGTGTCTTTACCTACACTAAATACCAACCTGAATTTGGAGTACATGAATTCGATGCCATTTGATGAGACTTGGTAACTGAATACCAGTTTCCATTGAGAATGTTGAAGTTTCGGCGGCATTCGCAACCTATTACCACGCTGGTGTTACGAAATCACATGTTTTCCAACCACACTTTCGTTTACCGTAGTGATCTGTTAAAGCAATGGAGGAACTCGTCGTAATGTTCGAAAAAAAAACAGTATTTTCTCCTTTTTGTTGAAATATTTCAGAGCGCTTGGAGGATGTAAGAACTGAGGCGGGGTTTCGCGTGACACTTGGTAGCTAATGTTGATGGTGTTAGGACAGCAACCAGCCACAAATTTACTTTGAGTTCCTTTATTCAAAGGAAACCGTTACCGGTTTCGAATCGTTGCGATTCATCATCAGACGGTTTACACGCTTTCTTTTTGACATTTGGTGTGTTTTTATAGATTAATTGTCCTAAAATATAAATAAAACATAATTACAAACACGCCACACACAGATGGTTGCGTTGTAGATTTTCGTTGCATGAGACTTACGTGAAACGTCGGTTTCGAGTGATTGTTTCCATAACGTTCATCCAATCGATGTAAATGCATTCCCACTGCATCCTCGTTGTTGCACACGTAATAGTTCTCACTGTACACTTTAGATTTGTCCCTGAGATCATTCCAACCACGCACCACATGTTTTGGTACATACAAAGAGTTTACAAACATATGGGTGTCACAGATGCTATGATATATCGTAACAAATGACAATGATGTCCTATGTTTGGAAAGGATCATATATTCTTTTACAAAACTGTAATGTCTTTTACATTAGTACAGAGAGAGTGAAACTTTATATATATATATATATATATATATATATATATATATATATATATATAAAGTTTCATATATATATATATATATATATATATATCTGTTATTGCTAATTTAATAATAAAGTTTTTTATATATATTTAGATCTGTATAGGTAAAATAGTATATTATGTTATTACATTTGGCAGCATGAGAATTATAGTAAACTCTTTGTATGTACCAAAACATGTGGTGCGTGGTTGGAATGATCTCAGCGACAAATCTAAAGTGTACAGTGAGAAGTATTACGTGTGCAACAACGAGGACGCAGTGGAAATGCATTTACATCGATTGGATGAACGTTATGGAAACAATCACTCGAAACCGACGTTTCACGTAAGTCACATGCAACGAAAATCTGCAACGCAACCATCTGTTTGTGGCGTGTCTGTAATTATGTTTTATTTATATTTTAGGACAATTAATCTATAAAAACACAACAAATGTCAAAAAGAAAGCGTGTAAACCGTCTGATGATGAATCGCAACGATTCGGAAACGGTAACGGTTTCCTTTGAATAAAGTGAAAGTAAATTTGTGGCTGGTTGCTGTCCTAACACCATCAACATTTGTCTTCAAAAACAGCCACGGTCTCCAACATGTCATCATATGACAAAATTGCACTTGGTAGCTAACTTGCAGTAATGTTAAAAGCTTGGAGCTACGTACTAGAGTGCTGCAACGCTCCATGTTTGACCGGTCACGGCTCGCCTGTTGACGGGGGGACCGAGCAGCTCGTGTCCGGTCTCATACGACTCGGCTCGGTCACGTACTCGCCCCATGTCTGAAGTCCGGATTCCGGACACGCGGATAACCGAGCATGACCGGTCACAGCTGACGTCTCACCTCGCCTCGCTACGGCCCGCTGCACTGTACTTTACTGTACAAATCCAACGTCCCTCTCTCTCTCTCTCTCTCTCTCTCTCTCTCTTTTAATACAAAAGTAACGTTTCCAAGGGCGGGTACGTTACACAGCTAAATTCATAGAGCACTCTCTTTTATAATATTTAGTCCCGTCTTCCTAACGTCTGGGAACTTTGTTGTAAATAAAACATTGATCACAAGAGACCAATCTGTGTTAATGTAATGAAATGTAAGCGTCAAATAGTGCACCTGATTATGCGAATCAGTCCACATGTCAACTGTCGCAGCACATGTTTTATTAATAACTTCCGCAATAAGAGAAAGGATTATGCTGTTTCTTATTGCATCAGCTTGTTCTCTGACATGTCTGCTTATAGTAGAGGGATGTGGCATGACATCTGCCACGCTAACTTTTCCATAATGCGCACCTAGATGTATTAATTCTTGGCCTAGTTCTCTGAAACCTTCACCGCAAACAGCATTAAAAGGTCTCATATCTTTAGCACACATTGCAACACACTTTGCTGTAATACTATTTTTTATTACTGCCGGTTTTCCTGAAGGAGCTGTAACTTTGTGAGGTTTCTTGCAACTGTGTTTCTTTAAAAGAGTGGTTCGCGATTGGAAACACAATAATGTGGAGCAGTTTATGCACGATACGTACCCAGTAGACGCACTGTTTTCGTCTACAACCACCAAAAATATGCTCCGTAGTTGGCTTTTTAGACCTTCCCGTCTGTTCAACGTGTAAACATTGATTTCAATCTTACGTCTTACTGCACTGGCTTCCTCTCACTGCATGATTGCAGAGAGAGAGAGAGACACCAAAAATGAGAAGCCCGTACTGGCTGCAGTCTCACACGGATAATGACACATGTAATGTGTTTGAAGTTGCGTGCTACGTATTCGATCACGGCTTCTATGCTCGGTCAGTAGAACTAGTGCTGGCAGCCTATCCAGTTAGGGTGTGCTCGCCCCATCTCGTATTTTGTGCTCGCTTACTCGGTCCTGCAGGACTCTACTACGTACACGTAGTTGTGCTGTCTCCGTGAGCTCCTCGTGTGATACAGGTCCCTGTGGCAACAGCTCGGCGCGGGTCGCCGCCCACAGATGCCCGCATGGGGGGCCCGCTCAGACAATGCCGGAGAGCCGTCACGCACCCAGCCAACGCAGCAGCGTCTCCTCATCTTTTGTGTGCGGCACGTGCTATTTAGATATGAGGAGAGGGGGAGGATGTCGAATCAGAATGGACGGTTCACGTGTGCTGTACTTTCGCGAAATGACAGTGTCATGTGAGTTCAATTCTAGAGATTGCTTTCGAGAACGCACGGACGTGCTGGAGTTCACAAACCTGATACCGTGGAACAAAGCTGTTGTCGTCAGCTCTAACGAAACCTTGTTCTGAAGCATCTGCAGGGGCAGAGTTCTTTTATTAACTTTGTTACATCCACGAGCGGTTTCTGTGCACCGCAAACGCTATTTCACTGTCAAATCACCCTCCACATCAAAACAATACCACCGCCTCTTTGTTACCACCAACTGGAAGTTGCAAGAGGCAATCGGACCGGAGAAACCAGTGCAAGGGTTACGCTCAAATGGCTCAAATGGCTGTGAGAACTATGGGACTTAACTTATGAGGTCACCAGTCCCCTAGAACTTAGAACAACTTAAACCTAATTAACGTAAGGACATTACACAAGTCCATGCCCCAGGCAGGATTCGAACCTGCGACCGTAGCGGTCGCGCGCTTCCAGACTGTAGCGCCTAGAACCGCTCGGCCAACACGGCCGGCCACGGTTAGGGGATGGGAGGGAGAGAGGTGCATTGGAGGTTTCTCCTCCCATCGCCCTCTACTGTGGATTTTTGAACTTACTTAGTTGGTCGTCTGACACCTAGATGAACATCTTCAGCTGCCACCACTGATATGGCTGAAGTTATTTATTACCGTGGTTTTTTATCTTTTTTTGATGTTTCGGTCGATTTCAGAAACACTACTGGTCATTAAAATTGCTACACCACGACGATGACGTGCTACAGACGCGACATTTAACCGACAGGAAGAAGATGCTATGATATGGAAATGATTGGGTTTTCAGAGCACTCACACACGGTTGGCGCCAGTGGCGACACCTACAACATGCTGACATGAGGAAAGTTCCAACCGCTTTCTCATACACAAACAACAGTTGACCGGCGCTGCCTGGTGAAACGTTGTTGTGATGCCTCGTGTAAGGAGGAGAAATACGTACCATCACGTTTCCGACTTTGATAAAAGTCGGGTTGAAGCCCATCGCGATTGCGGTTTATCGTATCGCGACATTGCTGCTCGCGTTGGTCGAGATCCAATGACTGTTAGCAGAATATGGAATCGGTGGGTTCAGGAGGGTAATACGGAACACCGTGCTGGATCCCAACGGCCTCGTACCACTAGCAGTCGAGATGACAGATATCTTATACGCATGGCTGTAACGAATCGTGCAGCCACGTCTCGAACCCTGAGTCAACAGATGGTTAAGTTTGCAAGACAACAACCATCTGCACGAACAGTTCGACGACGTTTGCAGCAGCATGGACTAATAGCTCGGAGACCATGGCTGCGGTTACCCTTGACGCTACATCACAGACAGGAGCGTCTGCGATGGTGTACTCAACGACGAATCTGGGTGCACGAATGGCAAAACGTCATTTTCGCGAAGAAATCCAGGATCTGTTTACAGCATCATGATGGTCACATCCGTGTTTGGCAACATCGCGGTGAACGCACATTGAAAGCGTGTATTCGTCGTCGCCATACTGGCATATCACCCGGCGTGATGGTATGGGGTGCCATTGGTTACACGTCTCGTTCACCTCTTGTTCGCATTGATAGCACTCTGAACAGTGGACGTTAGATTTGAGATGTGTTACGACCCGTGGCTCTAACCTTCAATCGATCCCTGTGAAACCCTACACTTCAGCAGGATAATGCACGACCGCATGTTGCAGGTCCTGTACGGGCCTTTCTGGATACAGAAAATGTTCGACTGCTGCCCTGGCCAGCACATCTTAAGATCTCTCACCAATTGAAAACGTCTGGACAATGGTGGTCGAGCAACTGGCTCGTCACAATACGCCAGTCACTACTGTTGATGAACTGTGGTATCGTGTTGAAGCTGCATGGGCAGCTGTACTTGTACACGCCATCCAAGCTCTGTTTGACTCAATGCCTAGGCGTATCAAGGCCGTTATTACGGCCAGAGGTGGTTGTTCTCGGTACTCATTTCTCAGGATCTATGCACCCAAATTGCGTGAAAATGTAATCACATGTCAGTTCTAGTATAATATATTTGTCCAATGAATACCCGTTTATCATCTGCATTTATTCTTGGTGTAACACTTTTAATGGCCAGTAGTCTATTAGCAGTGTGTATACTGATCTGAAAGTAGAGGGATAGGGATGTGTTTCGTGATAATTTGGAGGGCGGGTGATGGTTTCTCATAACTTGGAGTTATGGTTTTTCAGCAGATTTTCCTGACACATTTTCCGTCATCTGTGACACCGTGAGCTGTTTGTTCCGAGCACCAAGGTCGTTCCGCAGTTTGATTATAAGGATGAGGTTTCGGAGGCTTCGTTGTGAATTAACTTTCCGCGATCCCTCTGGGGTAGTGGAATAGGGCGAAGTCGCCAGAGAGCTTCGTTCAGAGAAGCAGGGCTGTCTGGTGTTTGGTAGAATAGATGGGCGGTGTTCCCGAAGCTTATTATCACGAGAGTTGCGGTACAAAGACGAGGTTCTTGGTAGCGGGTATTGTGAGTACCCCACTGCGGGCACATGCACCCTACGTTGTTGTACAGTTTGCCAGCTGCGAGCGTCACTCGCCCGGCTGTTCAGAGCACCGATCGCCGACCGCTGCCGCGGTCTCGGACTCAACAGTTCCGTACGCGTTCGCTATGAAAAATAAAGTACAATAATCATCAAATATCTCTGAACGTGAGACAATTTTAAACGAAAATCAGCGCTTTTAAATTTTAACGACAGCGTGCTGTGACTGAACTTGCAATTCTTGCTACCCCAAGGAAACAGTGCCAGCACCAAAGCAAAAATTGATCACAATAAAACCTCTCTTAAGCAATAAGTAAATATAACTCTTGCACAGTCTTCTTAAATAGTCGCAATTATTAACTTAAGAACAGGTAATTCAGAATAAACACCCAAGCGTGGCAGATCTGACAAATGTTGTACCAAAGACTGGAAAGTTGCACAGGTTACACCAATATTCAAGAAAGGTAGTACGAGTAATCGACTAAATTACAGGCCCATATCGTTAACGTCGATATGCAGTAGGATTTTAGAACATACACTCCTGGAAATGGAAAAAAGAACACATTGACACCGGTGTGTCAGACCCACCATACTTGCTCCGGACACTGCGAGAGGGCACACCAGCAACCGCGGTGTTGGCCGTCGAATGGCGCTAGCTGCGCAGCATTTGTGCACCGCCGCCGTCAGTGTCAGCCAGTTTGCCGTGGCATACGGAGCTCCATCGCAGTCTTTAACACTGGTAGCATGCCGCGACAGCGTGGACGTGAACCGTATGTGCAGTTGACGGACTTTGAGCGAGGGCGTGTAGTGGGCATGCGGGAGGCCGGGTGGACGTACCGCCGAATTGCTCAACACGTGGGGCGTGAGGTCTCCACAGTACATCGATGTTGTCGCCAGTGGTCGGCGGAAGGTGCACGTACCCGTCGACCTGGGACCGGACCGCAGCGACGCACGGATGCACGCCAAGACCGTAGGATCCTACGCAGTGCCGTAGGGGACCGCACCGCCACTTCCCAGCAAATTAGGGACACTGTTGCTCCTGGGGTATCGGCGAGGACCATTCGCAACCGTCTCCATGAAGCTGGGCTACGGTCCCGCACACCGTTAGGCCGTCTTCCGCTCACGCCCCAACATCGTGCAGCCCGCCTCCAGTGGTGTCGCGACAGGCGTGAATGGAGGGACGAATGGAGACGTGTCGTCTTCAGCGATGAGAGTCACTTCTGCCTTGGTGCCAATGATGGTCGTATGCGTGTTTGGCGCCGTGCAGGTGAGCGCCACAATCAGGACTGCGTACGACCGAGGCACACAGGGCCAACACCCGGCATCATGGTGTGGGGAGCGATCTCCTACACTGGCCGTACACCACTGGTGATCGTCGAGGGGACACTGAATAGTGCACGGTACATCCAAACCGTCATCGAACCCATCGTTCTACCATTCCTAGACCGGCAAGGGAACTTGCTGTTCCAACAGGACAATGCACATCCGCATGTATCCCGTGCCACCCAACGTGCTCTAGAAGGTGTAAGTCAACTACCCTGGCCAGCAAGATCTCCGGATCTGTCCCCCATTGAGCATGTTTGGGACTGGATGAAGCGTCGTCTCACGCGATCTGCATGTCCAGCACGAACGCTGGTCCAACTGAGGCGCCAGGTGGAAATGGCATGGCAAGCCGTTCCACAGGACTACATCCAGCATATCTACGATCGTCTCCATGGGAGAATAGCAGCCTGCATTGCTGCGAAAGGTGGATATACACTGTACTAGTGCCGACATTGTGCATGCTCTGTTGCCTGTGTCTATGTGCCTGTGGTTCTGTCAGTGTGATCATGTGATGTATCTGACCCCAGGAATGTGTCAATAAAGTTTCCCCTTCCTGGGACAATGAATTCACGGTGTTTTTATTTCAATTTCCAGGAGTGTATATTGTTTCGAACATCATGAATTACCTTGAAGAAAACGGTCTATTGACACACAGTCAACATGGGTTTAGAAAACATCGTTCCTGTGAAACAGAACTAGCTCTTTATTCACATGAAGTGCTCAGTGCTATTGACAAGGGATTGCAGATCGATTCCGTATTCCTGGATTTCCGTAAGGCTTTTGACACTGTACCACACAAGCTGCTCGTAGTAAAATTGCGTGCTTATGGAATATCGTCGTCTCAGTTATGTGACTGGATTTACGATTTCCTGTCAGAGAGGTCACAGTTCGTAGTAACCGACGGAAAGTCATCGAGCAAAACAGAAGTGATTTCAGGCGTTCCCCAAGGTAGTGTTATAGGCCCTTTGCTGTTCCTTATCCGTATAAACGATTTGGGAGACAACCTGAGCAGCCGTCTTCGGTTGTTTGCAGGTGACGCTGTCGTTTATCGACTAATAAAGTCATCAGAAAATCAAAATAAACTCCTAAAAATTTAGAAAAAATATCTGAATGTTGCGAAAAGTGGCGGTTAACCTTAAATAACGAAAAGTGTGAAGTTATCCACATGAATACTAAAAGGAACTCGTTAAACTTCGGTTACTGGTTAAATCAGTCAAATCTAAAAGCCATAAATTCAACTAAATACCTAGGTACTACAATTATGAACAACTTAAATTGGAAAGAACACGTAGAAAATGTTGGTGGGAACGCTGCGTTTTATTGGCAGGCCACTTAGAAAATATGACAGACCTACTAAGGAGACTGCCTGCACTACGCTTGTCCGTCCTCTTTTAGAATACTGCTGCGCGGTGTGGGATCCTTACCAGATAGGACTGACGGAGTACATCGAAAAAGTTCAAAGAAAGGCAGCACGTTTTGTATTATCGCCAATATGGGAGAGAGTGTCACAGAAATGATACAGGATTTGGGCTGTACATCACTAAAAGAAAGGGGTTTTTCATTGCGACGGAATCTTCTCACAAAATTCCAATCACCAACTTTCTCCTCCTAATGCCAAAATACACTCCTGGAAATGGAAAAAAGAACACATTGACACCGGTGTGTCAGACCCACCATACTTGCTCCGGACACTGCGAGACGGCTGTACAAGCAATGATCACACGCACGGCACAGCGGACACACCAGGAACCGCGGTGTTGGCCGTCGAATGGCGGTAGCTGCGCAGCATTTGTGCACCGCCGCCGTCAGTGTCAGCCAGTTTGCCGTGGCATACGGAGCTCCATCGCAGTCTTTAACACTGGTAGCATGCCGCGACAGCGTGGACGTGAACCGTATGTGCAGTTGACGGACTTTGAGCGAGGGCGTATAGTCGGCATGCGGGAGGCCGGGTGGACGTACCGCCGAATTGCTCAACACGTGGGGCGTGAGGTCTCCACAGTACATCGATGTTGTCGCCAGTGGTCGGCGGAAGGTGCACGTGCCCGTCGACCTGGGACCGGACCGCAGCGACGCACGGATGCACGCCAAGACCGTAGGATCCTACGCAGTGCCGTAGGGGACCGCACCGCCACTTCCCAGCAAATTAGGGACACTGTTGCTCCTGGGGTATCGGCGAGGACCATTCGCAACCGTCTCCATGAAGCTGGGCTACGGTCCCGCACACCGTTAGGCCGTCTTCCGCTCACGCCCCAACATCGTGCAGCCCGCCTCCAGTGGTGTCGCGACAGGCGTGAATGGAGGGACGAATGGAGACGTGTCGTCTTCAGCGATGAGAGTCACTTCTGCCTTGGTGCCAATGATGGTCGTATGCGTGTTTGGCGCCGTGCAGGTGAGCGCCACAATCAGGACTGCATACGACCGAGGCACACAGGGCCAACACCCGGCATCATGGTGTGGGGAGCGATCTCCTACACTGGCCGTACACCACTGGTGATCGTCGAGGGGACACTGAATAGTGCACGGTACATCCAAACCGTCATCGAACCCATCGTTCTACCATTCCTAGACCGGCAAGGGAACTTGCTGTTCCAACAGGACAATGCACATCCGCATGTATCCCGTGCCACCCAACGTGCTCTAGAAGGTGTAATTCAACTACCCTGGCCAGCAAGATCTCCGGATCTGTCCCCCATTGAGCATGTTTGGGACTGGATGAAGCGTCGTCTCACGCGGTCTGCACGTCCAGCACGAACGCTGGTCCAACTGAGGCGCCAGGTGGAAATGGCATGGCAAGCCGTTCCACAGGACTACATCCAGCATCTCTACGATCGTCTCCATGGGAGAATAGCAGCCTGCATTGCTGCGAAAGGTGGATATACACTGTACTAGTGCCGACATTGTGCATGCTCTGTTGCCTGTGTTTATGTGCCTGTGGTTCTGTCAGTGTGATCATGTGATGTATCTGACCCCAGGAATGTGTCAATAAAGTTTCCCCTTCCTGGGACAATGAATTCACGGTGTTCTTATTTCAATTTCCAGGAGTGTATTTTGTCGACTCCGACCTACATATGGCAGAACGATCACCACGATAAAATAAGGGAAATCAGAGTTCGTACGGAAAGATATAGATGTTCATTCTTTCCGCGCGCTATACGACAATGGAATAATAGAGAATTGTGAAGGTGGTTCGATGAACCCTCTGCCAGCACTTAAATGTGAGTTGCAAAGTATCCATGTAGATGTAGATGTAGATACATGTAGATCCGTAGTATGGATACAATGACAAATTAAGCTCAAGCAAAGAGTAGTAAGTTATAATTATAAAACAGAAATCTAAGGATATGGTTATCAGAAAGGAAATTACATTAAAATTTTGCTCAGCACACAAAAGACTGCTGATCATCTACAATCACTGCAGGTTGGGGACCATTCCTATAAGAGAGTGCAAGAATTCAAATACCTAGGGGCACTTTTCACTGAGAACTACTCATGTGAAGCAGACATCAATGCCAGAATACAAGCGGGAAACCGATCTTACCACAGCTTAGCACAACTACTTCGGTCCAAATCTCTCTCCAGACAGTTCAAGATTCGATTGTAGAAAACCCTGATCCAGCCTGTTGTTCCATATGGCTGTGAGACATGGAGTATCCGGAAACAGGACTTCCATAAGCTCCTTGTCTTTCAGAGAAAAGTGATTCGGAAGATCTTCGGTCCGGTTCTGGATGCAGATACAGGGGAAAGGAGGATCAGATACAACCAAGAGCTTAATGAACTATATCAGCAGCCCAACATAGCAGGAGCTGTCAAAGCCAAATGAATGCAGTGGGCCAGCCATGTGGCCCGGATGGAGGATCACATATGGCCTCGGAAGCTCCTGGATTTCACACTTACAGGGAAGAGACCGCCAGGGAGACCCAAGAAGCTTTGGAGGGATGGACTCCATGAAGATTTAAAACAAATGTCAATAGATGTGGACGAATGGCAGATAGCAGCAATTGACAGAATACAGTGGAGGAGGAAACTTGTAGATGCGTGCGGTCCACTGGGCCTGATCACGTAGTAGTAGTAGTAGTACACAAAGTATCTACACAAATATTAGAACAGGTAAATTTAATTATAATATCGCTCATATATAGGCCTTTGGGCAGAATATCAAAGTACATCAAAGTCTTAAGAAGAGAAAGGTGAAACTTAACTTTAAGAAGGCAAGCCGCCACGGTGAACAGTTCCACTATAACAATAGCAGACACGCCTCTAAACACAGCAGGGAGGCATGTGCAGGGCCATGACAGCAACAGTATTTCGCAGCCGGCAGCCGCCGACATATCGGGCTCGCGCTTCATAAGGCGAAGGGCCGCTCCTAACAATCACCACGTAGATAAGATGTAGGCTACAGAAATACATATTACAAGAACAACAATCGGCACCTTCTACAGAGATCATGACCCAAAAAAACTTCATAAAAGTATTATTCCTAAAAAACTGCCTGCAGAAATTAGATCTTAAATCACGGATAAGGGAGTATAAAAATACAATAGTTAACATCCCATCAAAAAAGTTATGTAAACTTTACACTAAGGTTGCATAGCCAGGTGCATACTTGAATCAAACAGATTGAACAAATCAGTATTTAAGCTTACCTCTCCAAAGGATTACATTGTCGCTAGGCAATACAAATAGTGTTCCCTTGACTCACTCCTACTTCCAAAACACACTTATTAATATTCCCCTTAAAATAATTAAAAGGTAAAATTACAAACCTTTCAAGACGTAAAAATATCTCAAACTTAGTGAACGAGAACTACGCCACACAGCTCATGACCCAGTTAATAAAAATGACTAAACTAGTAAGTCACTGAATGTGAAAGTGCTACAGGGCTTATAGCCTTGGTAATCCACAGCAAGTGAAGGTCTCAGTGGTACACTTTATCGCCATCTCAGGGACAGTCACTAATTACAACCAGACTTTCAACGAACGACATAAATTCAAATGTACAATACGGTTGCGACGAAGACTAAGCTCAATAAATTTTAATGTTGTAATGATCCATCATGCACCAACAACAGAAGAACAGGTATCAGAGCGCGGGCAATACTGACAGAAAAACTTTCCAGTAATAGTCCTTGAATACCCAGAAACGATGTGCGCGAAACTGCAGGCGTCCAGGTCCACACAACGTGGAAAAACAAGTAAATGCAAATCCACTGAAGGCCATACGAGGACACCGTCTATACTACACTACCATCGCCACTAACCAAATGACTGACAAGTCGATTTCGGTACAATCAGAAATAACAGGCCAAAGAAACGTTGCGTGCGAAAATCGGGACGGGATACCCTTCCCCTGCGGCCCACTTACGCGTTCAGGCTTCACAACCCAGTGCCGGCCTATAAACAGTTCTCTGAGGAAGCGATCATCTACCAAAACCGAAAGATAAATTCGCGCCTCCTCTCGAGTCGCCATTGAAAGAAGGCACGGGAGGACGAAGTGAACCGTGCACGCCAAGGTTCAGTATGAACGTACAAGGTGCATTCAAGTTCTAAGGCCTCCGATTTTTTTTCTCCGGACTGGAAAGAGATAGAGACATGCGCATTGTTTTAAAATGAGGCCGCGTTCATTGTCAATACGTCCCATAGATGGCAGCACCATACGGCAGATGGAATTTTACCGCCAGCGGCGAGAATGTGAACTGTTTTAAATACTTAAAATGGCGACGTTTTCCTTACTTGAACAGCGTGCAATCATTCGTTTTCTGAATTTTCGTGGTGTTAAACCAACTGAAATTCATCGACACTTGAAGGAGACATGTGGTGATGGAGTTATGGATGTGTCGAAAGTGCGTTCGTGGGTGCGACAGTTTAATGAAGGCAGGACATTGTGTGACAACAAACCGAAACAACCTCGGGCTCGCACTAGCCGGTCTGACGACATGATCGAGAAAGTGGAGACAATTGTTTTGGGGGATCGCCGAATGACTGTTGAACAGATCGCCTCCAGAGTTAGCATTTCTGTGGGTTCTGTGCACACAATCCTGCATGACGACCTGAAAATGCGAAAAGTGTCATCCAGGTGGGTGCCACGAATGCTGACGGACGACCACACGGCTGCCCGTGTGGCATGTTGCCGAGCAATGTTGACGCGCAACGACAGCACGAATGGGACTTTCTTTTCGTCGGTTGTGACAATGGATGAGACGTGGATGCCATTTTTCAATCCAGAAACAAAGCGCCAGTCAGCTCAATGAAAGCACACAGATTCACCGCCACCAAAAAAATTTCGGGTAACTGCCAGTGCTGAAAAAATGATGGCGTCCATGTTCTGGGACAGCGAGGGCGTAATCCTTAGCCATTGCGTTCCAAAGGGCACTACGGTAACAGGTGCATCCTACCAAAATGTTTTGAAGAACAAATTCCTTCCTGCATTGCAACAAAAACGTCAGGGAAGGGCTGTGCGTTTGCGTGTGCTGTTTCACCAAGACAACGCACCCGCACATCGAGCTAACGTTGCGCAACAGTTTCTTCGTGATAACCACTTTGAATTGATTCCTCATGCTCCCTACTCACCTGACCTGGCTCCTAGTGACTTTTGGCATTTTCCAACAATGAAAGACACTCTCCGTGGCCGCACATTCACCAGCCGTGGTGCTATTGCCTCAGCGATTTTCCAGTGGTCAAAACAGACTCCTAAAGAAGCCTTCGCCGCTGCCATGGAATCATGGCGTCAGCGTTGTGAAAAATGTGTACGTCTGCAGGGCGATTACGTCGAGAAGTAACGCCAGTTTCATCGATTTCGGGTGAGTAGTTAATTAGGAAAAAAAATCGGAGGCCTTAGAACTTGAATGCACTTCGTACAATGATTGAGAAGCGGCAAAGAGCAGCTTTGACCCATCTAACACATCAGCTGCAGTGATGTCAAAGTTCAGAGAAATTGATCCGTAAATACTGTACCGGCCCAGTGACACGTCTGTCTCCTTACGACGTCGATGCTGAGGATGCACGTTCTGGAGATGCACAAAACGATAGACCCTTAGCTGCTGTCGTCTCCGTCCCCCTCACAGTGTCGTGCCCTTCCATGGGGCCTAAAAGGGAGTTTCCTGTGCTTCCCTCGTGTCTGAATTGCCTGTCCTCCTGACGATGGCAGCTTTCCAGTCTTATCGCATAACCACGCTCAATGTCAACACTATTCGCGTACATCACAAACTGGCTTTACTCAATGACATGCTCTATGGTGCAGACATTGACCTAGCTCTCCTTAAGGAGGTGCGTGTTGCAACTTTCTGTGCTCCCCATGGTTTTACAGCACACGTCTCTCACGCTTCTCCTACTGGTATCCTCGCTGGTGCAGTTGCCTATCTCACTGAGGCCAGACGTATGACTCTCCCGTTTAATGGAGTCAGGATCGTCTATGTCTAGGCGCCATCTGTTTCTGGTCGCCACCGTGTACGTTCCATCTTCTTCTCAGAGACAGAAACGCCTCTCTTCCTGGGCCTGCAGGCTGCACCCAGGCACCTAAAGACCAACTACCACGTCACACTCCATGCGCGACCCTAGCGACAATTCTGCAGCACCTCGGACAAATGGATTGGGAGGAATTTAATGGCGATCGTCCGGGTTTACGCATTTCACTAGCCATTCTACCAGCCGACTCGATCGTGGTGGTGGTGGTTATTAGTGTTTAACGTCCCGTCGACAACGAGGTCATTAGAGACGGAGCGCAAGCTCGGGTTAGGGAAGGATTGGGAAGGAAATCGGCCGTGCCCTTTCAAAGGAACCATCCCGGCATTTGCCTGAAACGATTTAGGAAAATCACGGAAAACCTAAATCAGGATGGCCGGAGACGGGATTGAACCGTCGTCCTCCCGAATGCGAGTCCAGTGTGCTAACCACTGCCGACTCGATCGTGTTTACATCTCCCACGATATTGTCAGTGGGGTGCAGCCTGCTGAAGTCTGGACCACTGCTTTCTCTGGCCATGAAGCGTATAGCTGCGCCATCTATCTCTGCCGCAAAAGGGTGTGGCGCGGCCGTGGACCATGGGAACAGAACACGATCCACCTTACTTCACCCAACTGCCGGCAGCTAAGAGATCACGCGGGCAGCTTTACGTCGACGCCGTGATGCCTATCAGTCTGCCCTGTCACGGTGGGTGCTCTGTGCAAAGCCAGGTCTCTTCATGGCCTTGATTGGTTACGGAAGGGAGTTTGCGGTGTGGCGGCGACGGACTCAGGAATCCTATTTAACGATTCTCTGGGAATTTAAGATGATGCCGTATTCGCCAGAGCTCCAGGCGATGTCGAACGGTGCCAAGGCACAGCTCACGTCCCTCTTTCGTCGCCACCTTGAAGGAACTATGGTCAGCGCGCGCACACACGACGGGTTAGTGCAAGGGCGTCCACGTATGTATCGTGTCATAGCGGAACGATACCACCGTCGGAGGAATTTGGTTAATGTTCTTACGACTGATGATGAACAGCGTTTTTATATCCAACGCAATATCGGGTCTGCCCTCCATGCACATTATGTTATGCTATACTCTGAACAACGTCACCGTCCTGCCAACACTGCGGCGGTCTCCAGACTCTCCTTTGACCGAGTTCCAGTGGATGCGACGATGGATCTGATTGCTAACATCACGGAGGACGAAGTCCATGACCTATCCAGGCGTGTTCTACGAACAGGTCGCCTGGCCCTGGCGATATAGGAAAAATAACTTTTCTAAAATAAATACTCAAAAAATAAAAATTAAAAGATAAATCTTAAAATTTGTCTCTTATCAACCTTGAACATAACTAATTAAATAAATAACTAATCTATAGTCATTCCCATCCACAAGCCACGGCGTACCTCACGGATATGCGGTTACCGCCCGTTGTCGTTACCCAACAGATACAAAGACCTTATTTATTACTAATTTCTGCTACCAGTCACTTTTTTATTTCATATTTAACCTAACATAATACAAAGCGTTTCGAACAAGTTCTGCTCATCTTCAGGCGTGTGATCCTTTAACACTATTTTCGTAACACATAACTGCATCCTATACAGGCTGTGATATCATACATAGTCAACCGCAAGGAAGAAAATCAGCAGAAGACATCACCGATTTCGATTTCTAGCCATCCACTGCCACTCTCCTCCCCCCTAAATGCCACACCAGCCGCTACAGTAACAAACAATGGACAAATATTTCTAGATTAATCTAGTTTAAGATTGTTTATTTTTAAGTAACATTTCTCTGTATGTATGTATGTATAAACGCCTGAAGACGAACAGAACATGTTCGAAACGCGTTGCATTATGTTAGATTAAACATAAAATAAAAAAGTGACTGGTAGCAGAAATTAGAAATAAATAATTATGCCACACAGTCACGGTTCACAAACATAGCCCTTATGGCCGAGAATAACAATACCTACACCCCGCTGTTGGCTGCGCGGCTTAAACGAACAGCTCGGTACGTGGTTTCCTCCGATCAGACTTCTTTGGGCGGCACCAATAACATCGGCACTGCCCTCTGGCGCTATCGGGACATAATCGCTCTTGCTCACGAACGTCGTATGCCTGGACTTTCGGCAGCTCTTGACTTCAGCCGTGCGTTCGATCGAGTAGATCACGATTTCCTGGAAGGGGTGCTCCGCAATACGGTCCACCCTGATACTACCGTCGACGTCGTAATGCGTCTCCTTCCTGGAGAAACGTTTCGTGCAATCTACAATGGCCGTCTTACTACTGCCATCGAAATCCGTCGATCGATGAGTCAAGGCTGACCACTTTCTGCGCTGTTGTATGCATTTGCCAAGGAATCGTTGCTAAGCGGCATGTGTCAATCAAAACACCTCAGTCCTAGATTGAAACCCACCGCTGCTTAAATTTTGATTAATAATCAGCAAAGGAATACAAACGTCTCAAAAATGAGATCGACAGGAAGTGCAAAATGGCTAAGCAGGCATGGCTAGAGGACAAATGCAAGGATGTAGAGGCTTATCTCACTAGGGGTAAGATAGATACTGCCTACAAGAAAATTAAAGAGACCTTTGCAGATAAGAGAACCACTTGTATGAACATCAAGAGCTCAGATGGAAACCCAGTTCTAAGCAAAGAAGGGAAGGTAGAAAGGTGGAAGGAGTATATAGAGGGTCTATACAAGGGCGATGTACTTGAGGACAATATTATGGAAATCGAAGAGGATGTAGATGAAGATGAAATGGGAGATACGATACTGCGTGAAGAGTTTGACAGAGCACTGAAAGACCTGAGTCGAAACAGGGCCCCCGGAGTAGACAACATTCCATTGGAACTACTGACGGCCTTGGAAGAGCCAGTCCTGACAAAATTCTACCATCTGGTGAGCAAGATGTATGAAACAGGCGAAATACCCTCAGACTTCAAGAAGAATATAATAATTCCAATCCCAAAGAAATCAGGTGTAGACAGATGTGAAAATTACCGAACAATCAGTTTAATAAGTCACAGCTGCAAAATACTAACACGAATTCTTTACAGACGAATGGAAAAACTAGTAGAAGCCGACCTCGGGGAAGATCAGTTTGGATTCCGTAGAAATACTGGAACACGTGAGGCAATACTGACCTTACGAGTTATCTTAAAAGAAAGATTAAGGAAAGGCAAACCTACGATTCTAGCATTTCTAGACTTAGAGAAAGATTTTGACAATGTTGGCTGGAATACTCTCTTTCAAATTCTAAAGGTGGCAAGGGTAAAATACAGGGAGCGAAAGGCTATTTACAATTTGTACAGAAACCAGATGGCAGTTATAAAAGTCGAGCGACATGAAAGGGAAGCAGTGGTGGGGAAGGGAGTGAGACACGGTTGTAGTCTGTCCCCGATGTTATTCAATCTGTATATTGAGCAAGCAGTAAAGGAAACAAAAGAAAAATTCGGAGTAGGTATTAAAATCCATGGAGAATAAATAAAAACTTTGAGGTTCGCCGATGACATTGTAATTCCGTCAGAGACAGCAAAGGACTTGGAAGAGCAGTTGCACGGAATGGATAGTGTCTTGAAAGGAGGATATAAGATGAACATCAACAAAAGCAAAACGAGGATAATGGAATGTAGTCGAATTATGCGGGGTAATGTTGAGGGTATTAGATTACAAAATTGAAACGTCCCCTTTGAACAATTATACAAGACTGTGCTTAAACTGACACACAATATTTTTAGCGCAACGCAATCTGACTATCAAAAATCCCTACAAAAGAACGGCCCTGACTAACATTAAACTATACCTTTCACAAATCACTTACCTCACAAAAATCTTCATTACTCGAACTACTGCAATACAGCGAGCGCCACTACTGCCAGCTAAATAAAAGATTCAAACTACGGAAGTCACTAACTACTGATAGGGATAGGTAGCAAATGAAAGATTTTAATAGAGAACAAACACTGTATTTACCTTAATAATCATAATCCGCCATCTCTCTCCCCACATCCACCACTGCTGGTGGCTCACCTCCAACTGCGCAACGCTACGCGCTGTTCACATCCAGCTGCCGCTGCCCAACACTACAATGGCAGACAACAATGCAAACTAGCCACAGACTGCACACAGCACAGCCAGTGATTTTCGTACAGAGCGCTACGTAACGTTGCCAATAAGAAAACATAAACAGCCTACTTACAAAATGAGACACTTAAAGTAGTAAAGGAGTTTTGCTATTTGGGAAGCAAAATAACAAAATAATTGATGATGGTCGAAGTAGAGAGTATATAAAATGTAGACTGGCAATGGCAAGGAAAGCGTTTCTGAAGAAGAGAAATTTGTTAACATCGAGTATAGATTTAAGTGTCAGGAAGTCATTTCTGAAAGTATTTGTATGGAGTGTAGCCATGTATGGAAGCGAAACATGGACAGTAAATAGTTTGGACAAGAAGAGAATAGAAGCTTTCGAAATGTGGTGCTACAGAAGAATGCTGAAGATTAGATGGGTAGATCACGTAACTAATGAGGAAGTATTGAATAGGATTGGGGAGAAGAGGAGTTTGTGGCACAACTTGACTAGAAGAAGGGATCGGTTGGTAGGACATGTTCTGAGGCATCAAGGGATCACCAATTTAGTATTGGAGGGCAGCATGGAGAGTAAAAATCGCAGGGGGAGACCAAGAGATGAATACACTAAGCAGATTCAGAAGGATGTAGGTTGCAGTAAGTACTGGGAGATGAAGAAGCTTGCACAGGATAGAGTAGTATGGAGAGCTGCATCAAACCAGTCTCAGGACTGAAGACCACAACAACAACAACAATCAGCATTGTCAGCTGAAGACTTCCGGTATAAGAAGTCACCCTCATTCTGCCACAGGCCTTGCTGAAGAGCGTGGTGAAGCGGACAGAGGCTCAGGGCTCTCTCTTGTCCTAGGGGTGCGAAACTGCCCCTAAAGGCAGAACAATCAGCAACGATCAACGTCATCAGGATGCAGAAGGCAGTAGAAACCACTGCATTAGAGAAAGATAACGAGTATCCACAGGACATGTGGCGTGTAATTCAAAAAGTGTTGTGGTGATCTCTCCATAAGGCTCTGGAATAGTCCCCCATTCAGATCTTCAGGAGGAGACTGCCAAGGGGGAAGAGACCATGAGAAAAAGAATGAATAACAAACAAAGGAGGACGCTCTGCGAATGGAGTCGTGGAATGGCAGAAGCTTGAAAGTGGTAGGGAACGCTAACCTCACCTTTCTTTCTGGCAGTCGACCATAGCCTGACAGTTACCCGCCATTTCCAAAAAAAAAAAAAAAAAAAAAAAAAAAAATGGCTCTGAGCACTATGGGACTTAACTTCTCAGGTCATCAGTCCCCTAGAACTTAGAACTACTTAAACCTAACTAACCTATGGACATCACATACATCCATGCCCGAGGCAGGATTCGAACCTGCGACCGCAGCGTTCGCGCGGCTCCAGACTGTAGCGCCTCGAACCGCTCGGCCACTCCTGGTGGTGGTGGTGGTTAGTGTTTAACGTCCCGTCGACAACGAGGTCATTAGAGACGGAGCGCAAGCTCGGGTTAGGGAAGGATTGGGAAGGAAATCTGCCGTGCCCTTTCAAAGGAACCATCCCGGCATTTGCCTGAAACGAGTTAGCGAAATCACGGAAAACCTAAATCAGGATGGTTGGAGACGGGATTGAACCGTCGTCCTCCCGAATGCGAGTCCAGTGTGCTAACCACTGCGCCACCTCGCTCTCGGCCACTCCTGCCGGCTCCGCCATTTCCAGAGACGAGGTTTCGGTGGAGGAGTTTGGAGATGCTTAGGTGCAGTTATGTTAGTGGAGGCAGCCTAATTTACCAATTTCCTTCCTCAATTTAAAATTTTTCGCCATTTGCAGGATTTGAGTGTTACGTCATGGTGGAGGGGGTGGTTGTTGTGTGTGGGGGGGGGGAGGGGGAGGAATTACAAATAAATTATCTGTCCTTCAGTCAAGGACATTCCAGACTGAACGGCCTGACAACACCGAGTGATGGTCTGGAGTACCATTTCTTTGCTGCAATCGACCACGAATTCTACTCCTGTGACAGCACAGCGGTACCTCGACGAAATTCTGCGCTCCGTTTTGGTGCCCTTGATGGCAAGTCAGCCTGGGCTTACGTTTGAGCAGGACTGCATGCGCACGGCGGATTTCTACTCCTTGTCTTCGTGCTTGCCAAACTCAACCTTGGTCAACACGGTCGCTGGAGCTTTCCCCAGTTGAGAACGTTTGGAGCACCACGGACAGGGCCCTCCAAACAGACCGGGATTTTGACGATCCAACGCGCCAATTGGAATTTGGCACGATGTCCCTTAGGAGGGCATCCATCAATCCATCAATCAATGGCGAATAACTGCTTGCATAAGGGCCAGACGTGAACCAACGCGTTAGTAATTTACTCAATTTGCGTAGCCCTTTCTCTTCAATAAATTCCCCAATTTTTGTGAAATTGTAATAATTTGTTTGTCTGTACCTGTACATCACATTCGATGTGTACCAGGTTTGCAGACATGCAGCCGCAGACTAAAAAAATTCAAATAAGAAATTTTCTTTTCAATTTGATTATTAAATTTCTATTTATTTATGCCAGTTTCAGTGTCACATTACGCCATCTTCAGGCATCTGACCGACGAGTAGGAAGAATCCCACATCTTGTACAATCGAAATAAGGGCGAGCAGTCACCGGTATACGTAGATTTCTTCATAACATAGCGAACCCTTCGACCATTACCTGAATCTGTAAATGATGATCGAAGGGATCGCTGTGTTATCGAGGTCTTTATTTCTATCCCCCCTCATTATAGTGGTGTCCTCGACTCTACGTCTGACAGTTGTCTGTTTCCAGAATGACTCTTTATCACACTACAGCGGAGTAATCACCGATTCGAAATGCTTGTCAGATTAAAACTGTACCCCTGACAGGTACCCTAACCCGGGACCTCGCCTTTCGCAGCCAATCCCCTTATCGACTAAGCTATACAAGCTGGAACTGACATCACGTCTTCATTTTCACCGGTACCACCCTATTATTTTCCAAAAATCACAGAGCTGCCCTGCTTACCCCACTGGACAAGCAGGGGAAAGCATGTTTGAAAACTTCGAGAATTCTTTCCAGGGCATCTGTTCAGTCTCAACAGGTGTCTCGCCCATAAGATGCCTTACATGACGTGACAGGAAGGATACAAGTGGTGCCAGGTCATTTGAACGGCTCGGTCAGGAAACAGACTTCCTCGACGTGTATGATTATATGTTGTTCGGGTTTCCTTAGCCTACACTCTTGACAACGACGCACGTGTAAATAATTTCATTACACCGTACTAAAAACGGTTCGTAATTTCTCATATGCCGTTACCAGATATATTCCACAACATAGTCGGCTTTGTAACTTTCGGTTCAGGCGTTTTCAGGCCAGGTCTCCTTTCCCAAAGTGATGTAAAGGTGGCTACGAAGGCTTTCCCGGCGTAATAATTGATAATATTCTTCTCGGGTATGCAGCCGGATCATAACGTCTTCATGATACAATATTTCCGCGGTCCAACTGGCCGCCATCTTCAGGTGAGAGTGCTGGTGCACGATCTCGCCGGAACTGACATCCTAGCGCAAGCGGCGGCCCCTATATAGGCCGCAGAAGACCCATAACGCGTGCGCGAGAAGGTGCCGTAACTGCGCTCTAGCGCAGTAAACATACCGCGCCGCCAGTGGTGGAAATAGAGAGATATCGCTGTCAAAAATTTAAAAATTTTTATCCCGACGATCGAAACACAGTCCGTTGTTTTTTAATGTCAGATAACACCGGGTCCCAAGTCTTACTTAAAAGATAACCGTTGTCTCTATTAATAAGATTGTCAGCTAAACGAATCTCTATGGATTCTTTTAAAGCACAGTCCCAATAGCGAGATGCAGGGGCAACCATTTGTGTCTCGTCATAGAGCATTCTGTGTCTCTCGGTGAGACAGTGCTCCGCCACTGCAGATTTCTCAGGTTGAAGCAGCCGTGTGTGCCGCTGATGCTCAACACATCGGTCCTGAATGGTCCCGATTGTCTGACCAGCCAAGATTAGAGCGCTCGTTGGCTCTGTAAAGGATGACTTGGGTTTGAGGAAGCCCGGTGTGTACAAGATCCCTTGCCACTGTGGGAAGGCTTATATTGGTCAGGCTCCATATCTGTGACATCGGTAATGCAGGATTTTCGACACCGGTATAGGAGAGCACCGCCAGCAAAAACGAGCAAGATGAGGTAGTTCACAAACAAAGAGGCAGACAGGTCTTCCTCGAAGTCGACGTCCCGTTGTGTCACAAGCATTTGTTGACAGAGCGACGACTGCATTTCAGCGCAGCGCCCATAAGTCAACTGGACGTGCCTCACGTGAACTGCACGAAGCAAAATAACCTGACTTACAGAATTTCATGAGCAATTACGCCGTTAAGCGTACATGGTGCGAATGGCCCAAGTATTTCAGCCAAACAGTCGCCCTCTAAATTATGCATTAGCGTGTATCATTCTGAAATCCATATGCGGTGACAATGTATGCCTAACAAAGTGCCTGTTTTTGTATGAAGCAACGTTCCACATTTCTCGACATTTGAATGGCCACGCCGCAATATTAGG
Source organism: Schistocerca cancellata (assembly GCF_023864275.1). Taxonomy (NCBI): domain Eukaryota; kingdom Metazoa; phylum Arthropoda; class Insecta; order Orthoptera; family Acrididae; genus Schistocerca; species Schistocerca cancellata. The sequence continues at coordinate 1,253,303,374 of NC_064626.1, forward strand.
ATTTGGGGCTCCGAAAATCTATGCAACACACGTGAACACAGCCGTGATACTTAACATGTGGTGTAGCCTAATGCACGAGGGGTCATTTATCTTCGCATAGAAAACCGTAACGGGAAATGTTTACCTGCATATGCTCTAACAGTTCCTACTGCCACCGACTAAACAGCTGCAGCGTCCATCAGCTTCCAGCATCATGGTGTACCCGAAATTGGCAACTAAACGTGCGAGATGTGCTTAATAACTCATTTTATGAGTCTCTGCATTTCAGTATAAAATGTCAGCTCAAAAAACCTCAGTCGTCTAAATTACCAGCTTTATGTTATTTGTGCTACCAGTTTCAGCGTTACATTACGCCATCTGACCGGCGTGTAGGAAAAAACGAAGCTGTTGTACAATCGAAACAGAGACCAGCGTACAGTCATTGGCATCCGTAGACTTCTCCGTAATAAAGCGATCCCTACGGTCACGATTTACTGATTCAGGTAATGGTCGAAGGGATCACTATGTTATCAGGAATTATATGTATACCAGTGACTGCTGGACCTTATTTCGACTGTACAAGATGTGGGTTTCTTCCTACACGTCGGTCAGTTGTCTGAAGATGGCGTAATGTAACGCTGGAACTGGCAGCATAAATAAAGTAACACTGGATATTTAAACGGCTGAAGGTGTTATGATTTGACATTTTATTTTCATTTGCTGAGGGTAGGATGGGCCATGATGGCCCAGCGCACATCAGATTTCACGCCAATAGGTTTTTCTACATCTACATCTACATCCATACTCCGCAAGCCACCTGAAGGTGTGTGGCGGAGGGTACCTTGAGTACCTCTATCGGTTCTCCCTTCTATTCCAGTCTCGTATTGTTCGTGGAAAGAAGGATTGTCGGTATGCCTCTGTGTGGGCTCTAATCTCTCTGATTGTATCCTCATGGCCTCTTCGCGAGATATACGTAGGAGGGAGCAATATACTGCTTGACTCTTCGGTGAAGGTATGTTCTCGAAACTTTGACAAAAGCCCGTACCGAGCTACTGAGCGTCTCTCCTGCAGTCTTCCACTGGAGTTTATCTATCATCTCCGTAACGCTTTCGCGATTACTAAATGATCCTGTAACGAAGCGCGCTGCTCTCCGTTGGATCTTCTCTATCAACCCTATCTGGTACGGATCCCAGACTGCTGAGCAGTATTCAAGCAGTGGGCGAACAAGCGTTTTGTTTTCGGATTGCGTTTCCTTAGGATTCTTCCAATGAATCTCAGTCTGGCATCTGCTTTACCGACGATCAACATTATATGATCATTCCATTTTAAATCACTCCTAATGCGTACTCCTGCCCGCATCTCGTGGTCGTGCGATAGCGTTGTCGCTTCCCACGCCCTGGTTCCCGGGTTCGATTCCCGGCGGGGTCTGGGATTTTCTCTGCCTCGTGATGGCTGGGTGTTGTGTGATGTCCTTAGGTTCGTTAGGTTTAAGTAGTTCTAAGTTCTAGGGGACTGATGACCTAAGCTGTTAAGTCCCATAGTGCTCAGAGCCATTTGAACCATTTGAGCGTACTCCCAGATAATTTATGGTATTAACTGCCTCCAGTTGCTGACCTGCTATTTTGTAGCTAAATGATAAAGGATCTATCTTTCTGTCTATTCGCAGCGCATTACACTTGTCTACATTGAGATTCAATTGCCATTCCCTGCACCATGCGTCAATTCGCTGCAGATCCTGCTGCATTTCAGTACAATTTTCCATTGTTGCAACCTCTCGATACACCACAGCATCATCTGCAAAAAGCCTCAGTGAAATTACGGTGTCATCCACAAGGTCATTTATGTATATTGTGATTGGCAACGGTCCTATGACACTCCCCTGCGGCACACCTGAAATCACTATTACTTCGGAAGACTTTTCTCCATTGAGAATGACATGCTGCGTCCTGTTGTCTAGGTTTTTCTGTCTGGTTACGTCATGGATAGCGTGTACACCACATGACATTGCTACCCTCCGAGCACGATCAATGAAGCAATCAGGACTTTGTTGACGCAATGCTGACTCGTACTTGGTAGTGCTAGAATTTCGCCTAGTGCGGCAACCATTGCGATTCTGGAATAAAAAAAAGAATTTAAAAATATTGACAGCTGCTAAAGGTTTCACAACAAACCACGATGCTCTGTCTCTAATATTTTACAAGTAATGATTTCGTGAAGTCATAGCAGGACTTAATGGACAACCAGTGTCTAGTATGAAAGCTCGTACTGGTGTCACTGGTTAGGTTGAGCTGAGAAATAATTGTTAAGACAAAAATTCGATACGTTGCGCCTTCTGGAGCTAATTAGCATTGATGTTAGCCGATCAGGCCGATGCGTGAAAATTCAATCCCCCTGTCGTCTATTTCTATATCTACCATTTTTTCATTTGTACGACAATCTAGAGAAGGAACTACAGTGCACTCTTCCTCTGTGAAACAGCTTTGGAAAAAGATATTTAGCATTTCGGTCTTTAGTCTGTCATCCTCTGTTTCAGTACCATTTTGGTCACAGAGTGTCTGGACATTTTGTTTTGATCCACCTACCGCTTTGACGTAAGACCAAAATTTCTTAGGATGTTCTACCAAGTCAGTACATAGAACTTTACTTTCGAATTCATTGAACGCCTCTGGCATAGCCCTCCTCACACTACATTTCGCGTAATTTTTGTTTGTCGGCAAACCTCAAAGCTTTTATTTCTTCTCCTTGGATTTTCATTCCTACTCCAAATTTTATTTTGTTTCCTTTACTGCTTGTTCAATATATAGATTGAAAAACACTGAGGACAGGCGATAACCCTGTCTCACTCTCTTCCCAACCACTGTTTCCCTTTCATGTCCTTCGATTCTTACAACCGCCATCTGGTTTCTGTGAAAATTGTAAAACTGCCTTCTGGTTTCTGTACAAATATTAAATAGCCTTTCGCTCCCGGCATTTGACCCCTGCCACCTACAGAATTTGCGAGAGAGTATTCCAGTGAACATTGTCAAAAGCTTTCTCTAAGTCTACAAATGCTGGAAACGTAGGTTTGCCTTTCCTTAATCTATCTTCTAAGTTGCGTCGTAGGAACACATTGACACCGGTGTGTCAGACCCACCATACTTTGCTCCAGACACTGCGAGAGGGCTGTACAAGCAATGATCACACGCACGGCACAGCGGACACACCAGGAACCGCGGTGTTGGCCGTCGAATGGCGCTAGCTGCGCAGCATTTGTGCACCGCCGCCGTCAGTGTCAGCCAGTTTGCCGTGACATACGGAGCTCCATCGCAGTCTTTAACACTGGTAGCATGCCGCGATAGCGTGGACGTGAACCGTATGTGCAGTTGACGGACTTTGAGCGAGGGCGTATAGTGGGCATGCGGGAGGCCGGGTGGACGTACCGCCGAATTGCTCAACACGTGGGGCGTGAGTTCTCCACAGTACATCGATGTTGTCGCCAGTGGTCGGCGGAAGGTGCACGTGCCCGTCGACCTGGGACCGGACCGCAGCGACGCACGGATGCACGCCAAGACCGTAGGATCCTACGCAGTGCCGTAGGGGACCGCACCGCCACTTCCCAGCAAATTAGGGACACTGTTGCTCCTGGGGTATCGGCGAGGACCATTCGCAACCGTCTCCATGAAGCTGGGCTACGGTCCCGCACACCGTTAGGCCGTCTTCCGCTCACGCCCCAACATCGTGCAGCCCGCCTCCAGTGGTGTCGCGACAGACGTGAATGGAGGGACGAATGGAGACGTGTCGTCTTCAGCGATGAGAGTCGCTTCTGCCTTGGTGCCAATGATGGTCGTATGCGTGTTTGGCGCCGTGCAGGTGAGCGCCACAATCAGGACTGCATACGACCGAGGCACACGGGGCCAACACCCGGCATCATGGTGTGGGGAGCGATCTCCTACACTGGCCGTACACCACTGGTGATCGTCGAGGGGACACTGAATAGTGCACGGTACATCCAAACCGTCATCGAACCCATCGTTCTACCATTCCTAGACCGGAAAGGGAACTTGCTGTTCCAACAGGACAATGCACGTCCGCATGTATCCCGTGCCACCCAACGTGCTCTAGAAGGTGTAAGTCAACTACCCTGGCCAGCAAGATCTCCGGATCTGTCCCCCATTGAGCATGTTTGGGACTGGATGAAGCGTCGTCTCACGCGGTCTGCACGTCCAGCACGAACGCTGGTCCAACTGAGGCGCCAGGTGGAAATGGCATGGCAAGCCGTTCCACAGGACTACATCCAGCATCTCTACGATCGTCTCCATGGGAGAATAGCAGCCTGCATTGCTGCGAAAGGTGGATATACACTGTACTAGTGCCGACATTGTGCATGCTCTGTTGCCTGTGTCTATGAGCCTGTGGTTCTGTCAGTGTGATCATGTGATGTATCTGACCCCAGGAATGTGTCAATAAAGTTTCCCCTTCCTGGGACAATGAATTCACGGTGTTCTTATTTCAATTTCCAGGAGTGTAGTATTGGGGGCGATTTATAACAGACACGACTGGGTACAGTGCTGGTGCAGACACAAGTTTCTCGGAGCTCACCTTTCGGGGAACGTAATTGAGCAATGGTACCCCAGCAGACGATCCTTACAAGTTCCCATGCAGGTTCAGTGACATTACCAGTGAACGTTGTTGTTATAACTTTATGCATGATGAATTCATCGACGACAATATCTTCCACCAGGATAACTTTCCATTGCACAAGCCCAGAACCGTGCTACAGTGGTTTGAGGAGCATGATAATGAACCCATGCTGATGTCCTGATTATCAATTTCGCCTGATCTGAACCCGATGTGAGACGCTGACGGACGCCAGCTCGGCGCCCACAGATCACCAGCCCGTAAATTAGAATAATTGCTTGTCCCGTTCGTACACTGCTGCTGCCACACAACTCCGCGAAAGCTAGCAAGTACTTGCCGAATCCTTGCCAAGCAGAACCGCTGCTGTATTGCGTTCGAGAGCTGGACCAACGGGCTGTCAGTTAGGTGGTCTAATGTTGTGACTCTTCAGTATATGTCATAAACGTGATTCGCAAGAATATAGATCCGTGAGTACCTGATTTATACAATAACACACCTTGAATAAAATTAATAACACATAGAATACAAAATGATTTAAAGGATTTTCAGGTATGATGTGTGTGTGTGGGGGGGGGGGGGGAGAGGCTGGGGTATTTATGTGTTTAGAGCATTTTCATCACTAGCTGACAAACCCAGAGTGGCGCGGGTACTTATTTTATGAATTTCCTTGTCGAAACGAAAACAAAATGACAACAGCATTTGTAGTGAAGTATCGAAAAAATTTCCATTTCCATGTGTTTGTGAGAACACCTGTACAACTAAGAAACAGTTGTACAAAGAAATATGCATACCGTACAAATATATAAGCACAGTAGCCAAAGTAAGAAACATGATGCCGTAAAGTTTCTGTACGCTGGGCGCAGATGCTTCGCGTGTCTACAACGCGATTTTGTAAACGTTTCTCTGGCAACGCCTCTTCACAGGTCTGTAGACGGAGATCGTTTGTGCTTCGCAGTTGAAAACTCTCAAAAGCGCTGCCGGGGTGTCATGGATTTTATTACACTACTGGCCATTAAAATTACTGCACCAAGAAGAAATGCAGATGATAAACGAGTATTCATTGGACAAATATATTATACTAGAACTAACATGTGATTAAATTTTCACGCAATTTGGGTGCATAGATCCCCAGAAATCAGAACCCAGAACAACTACCTCTGGCCGTAATAACGGCCTTGATACGCTTGGATGGCTTGTACAGGTACAGCTGCCCATGCAGCTTCAACACGATACCACAGTTCATCAAGAGTAGTGACTGGCGTATTGTGACGAGCCAGTTGCTCGGCCACCATTGACCAGACGTTTTCAATTGGTGAGAGATCTGGAGAATGTGCTGGCCAACGCAGCAGGTGGACATTTTCTGTAGCCAGAAAGGCCCGTACGGGACCTGCAACATGCGGTCGTGCATTATCCTGCTGAAATGTAGGGTTTCGCAGGGATCGAATGAAGGGTAGAGCAACGGGTCGTAACACATCTGAAATGTAGCGTCCACTGTTCAAAGTGCCGTCAATGCGAACAAGAGGTGACCGAGACGTGTAACAAATTGCACCCCATACCAACATGCCGGGTGATAAGCCAGTACGGCGATGACGAATACACGCTTCCAATGTGCGTTCACCGCGATGTCGCCAAACACGGATGCGACCATAATGATGCTGTAAACAGAAGCTCGATTTATCCGAAAAAAATGACGTTTTGCCATTTGTACACCCAGGTTCGTCGTTGAGTACACCATCGCAGGAGCTCCTGTCTGTGATGCAGCGTCAAGGGTAACCGTAAACCATGGTCTCCAAGCTGATAGTCCATGCTGCTGCAGACGTCGTCGAACTGTTCGCGCAGATGGTTGTTGTCTTGCAATCGTCCCCACCTGCTGACTCAGGGATCGAGACGGGGCTGCACGATCCGTTACAGCCATGCGGATAAGATGCCTGTCATCTCGACTGCTAGCGATACGAGGCCGTTGGGATCCAACATAGCGTTCCGTATTACCCTTCTTAACCCAACGATTCCATATTCTGCTAACGATCATTAAATCTCAACCAACGCAAGCGGCAATTTCGCGATACGATAAACCGCAATCGCGATAGGCTACAATCCGACCTTTATCAAAGTCGGAAACGTGTTGGTACGCATTTCTCCTCCTTACACGAGGCATCACAACAACGTTTCACCAGGCAGCGCCGGTCAACTGTTGTTTGTGTATGAGAAAGCGGTTGGAAACTTTCCTTATGTCAGCATGTTGTAGGTGTCGCCACCGGCGCCAACCTTGTGTGACTCCTCATTTGCATATAACAGCATCTTCTTCCTGTCGGTTAAATTTCGCGTCTGTAATACGTCATCTTCGTGGTGTAACAATTTTAATGGCCAGTAGTGTAAGTTGACTCGACCTTAGGAATGTCTTAGAAGTAAGAAATAAATACTCTTTGACGCGTCTTAGTGTTTATGATGTCATCTCTCTTGAATTATGTCTCGTACAATGGTAAATTTGTATAGGTACAATCAGGGACATATGTGGATACTGTCTGCAATCTGTGTTGCAAATACGGTATTCTAGCAAAGAAGTAACCAATTTAATTATCGTGCACAACGCGGCTGTTTTCACCCAACTCAATGTTTATGACGTCACATCTCCTGTGGTATCTTGACATAATTTTACACATGCATTCACCAGCGTATGTGGACACTGTCTGCGAATAGAGTTAGTAGCACAGAAGTACTAAAGTTAAACGTCATTAATGATGCGGCAGTTTTTTTTACACATATCATTGCTTATGACGTTATATCACGTGAAGTACGACAGGTTGGTGGCTCTTGCCCCCACAGCGATTGTTACCTTACAATAAGGGATATGTGTACCAAGTTTGGCTGAAATCAGTCAATATATGTGGATTCTTGTTGAAATTTTATTACACCTAACAGTGTTAGTATGAGCACTTAAGAAGTTGTTGTCGTACGTCCAGTCAATCACATCATCATTATTATCATCATCGTCACCCGGTATTACTCATGTTCTTGAATGGCAGCCGCTCCACACTTCTACCTTCAGTATGCCCTTCAGCCACCCACAGCTAACGTTGTACGTCGCATGTTCTGATCCAGCTGTTCACTTAGTTATTCAGCTGTTCGCTTAGTTGATCACACTACTGTTTTTTTCTGTCCAATCTTTCACTACATTTTTGATGACCACATGGAGAATTTTTCAGATGCATTATCGGCAGACTAATACTCAGACACAGTGAAAATTTTATATTGCTTTTGATTTTGCTTTATAAATACCCATTCTCCCTGTCCATCTCCTCCATCTCCCACTCTGTCCATCTCCACCTCCACCTCTCTTTCTCAATCTCCTTCTCCCCCATCTCTCTGCCGTCTCCTCCCCTCACATCTCTCTGTCCATATCCCCCTTCCCTACCTCAGTCCATCTCTTCTTCATCCTATTTGTTCCTATTTCCTCCTTCCTCGTCGTAGTTTGTCGATCTGCTCGTCCTCCCTTCTCTCTACACATTTTCACAATCACTCCAGTGGAAACGTGGTGGTTGTCACACCTGTAGCATATCTTTCCAGACCGTGAATAATTTCTGTACCGAATTTGGTTGAAATCGTTCCGGTTCCCAGAATGAGCATTTAAGCTGTGGCTCTGCTCGCGTACGCATATGTCTAACAAATTCACACATATTTAACAAATTTCACGTGTAGTTGCACACATATTTACCTGTATGTCTAGCAAATGTCGCCTTTCATTTCCGGTGGTTTAGGGCGACATGTCGAATGTATACATATAGATCTGTTTTTATAATTAGTATAGACATGATATGGCCGCCGAACTATGGACCACGTAGTATTTATATCATGCACAACGCACAGGATTTTAAACAGAAGTACGCGCTCCGAGCCTCTCCCGTGGTGTACAAATTTTTTGCGCACAGGTAAATTCCCCCTCTGCCCGCGTAAACAATGCCAGGAGAAGCTATGCAAACACAAAGACTGCAAATGTCATTGAATACTCCTATTGTTTCCCGAATGGATCCCAGAGCAGTGAACGCATCCTATCAAGTGTACCATTCTTCTGCAGATAGAAGCCATAGCTGTGGTTCGCATTGTTCTGATGAGAGTATTATTCGAGACGGAATAAAACTGAACCCACTGTGTTCCATAAAATATGACCGGTTGTTACATGCATACATGCATGTTTACGTTCACTGAGACAAACCAAAGTATGACATAAGTGAGGAAAGCGTACGGCACAAGGATAGACCAGAATACTGAAACATATTTTCGTGTTCACAAACGAAGTAATAGCGATGCACTTAACTTGCAGAATTAAAACAGTTACATTTTTGACTACTGCTGTTCCTTAACTAACTACAAAATCATATCTTTCGATACGACAAAATTTTACTATTATCATTCCATACAATAGCTGTGACGTCGTCACTACCGTCACATCCTCTTACCTTCGCGATAGAAAGCAGCTGCAAATATTTTCCATCTGCAGCGTTCTTTGAGCTCTGCCAGAACTCTTCATTTTCGATCGTTTCCAAGTAGTAAGCGGTCTTCCCCTTTTTCTCTTGTCTTTATGCTTCCATTCTATTTCGAGTCGGTTGACGTTATCTTCTGGAGAGTATATCGAACGCAGAACTGCCTTTCAAACTGAGCAGGCCGCGGTTGCCATGTGGTTCTAAGCGCTTCAGTCCGGAACCGCGTGACTGCTACGGTCGCAGGTTCGAATCCTGGCTCGGGCATGGATGTGTGTGATGTCTCTAGGTTAGTTAGGTTTACGTAGTTCTAAATTCTAGGGGACTGATGACCTCAGATGTTAAGTCCCATAGTGCTCAGAGACATTTGAACCATTTTTGAACCTTTCAAAGTGATAATCAGTGCTCTGGCCTTATAGGGGCGGCTAAGAGCTTCAGTTTGTAAGGCTGTTAAGATGTTATCAACGATGAAACACTTATATTTATCGAAAATAGGACAGAAACAGGTGTCGTTTTTTTGCGTGGCCATTGTTCTGAGCAAGTATATAAATCCTCGTTTTATTAATTCATACCCCTTTTTCTTGCTGAAATCTATTTTATTTGTTCTGGGCGCGTTTCACTGTTTGCATTAAGGTATCTTCCGTGACTAATATGGAATAACACAGTTTTACGTTTCTACACGACACTGATGGAACAGAAAACAGTTACCGCCATAATTTTTTCATAAATAAATCAATACTTAAAGTTTTTAGTTTTGGCGGACGAAATATGCACATAGGTCGCACTGTCAGAGCATTTATAAAACGTCGACAGATTTTCATCTTTTTGTGGGACCCTATTTCTAGTCTGGCGCTTATTGCAGATTTTTCTTACGAGAGCTGTGATTTCTTTCTTAACTGTGTGTTCACTTCATGTATCTCTAATTATTTACGTAAGTGTTAACAACCTAACAAAGTACGTGATACTGACCTAACGACTAACGTCCAATGGTTCCAATGGCTCTGAGCACTATGGGACTTAACAGCCGTGGTCATCAGTCCCCTAGAACTTAGAACTACTTAAACCTAAGGACATCACACACATCCATGCCCGAGGCAGGATTCGAACCTGCGACCGTAGCGGTCACGCGGTTCCAGACTGAAGCGCCTAGAACCGTTCGGCCATACCGGCCGGCAGCTAAGGGGTGGTTTACATAGATGTACAATTATGTCTGAGAGGGTGGATTTGTGGCTAATAAAGAAGAAGTTGTAGAAAGTTGAATATGGATCTAACAGCTGCCAGAGAGTCAGTAAATAGTTGTGGGTGTGGAACACTGAGCAGAAATGGGTATTGTGGCATTATTCTGATGTCATTTGTTGCTGGGTTAGTCAACTGTTTTGTCTGTCAATGTAAACAGTGAGATGGTCAGTGAAAGGTTTTTCTGTTTTGCTTCAATATTTTGTATGTGACAGATTTTGTGCAAGGTTTGAAGGTATCTTTTATTGTTTATTCTGATTACTTTCGTGTCTGCTTCTTCAGAGGCTGGATTGTTATTATATTCTCTGAGATTCTCTGTGAATGTTGAGTTGTCTGTCCCATACTTCCAGGTTCCCATATGTTCTTTGTATCTGACATCGTACGTTCTGCCAGTTTGCCCCACATACCTGCCTGTCTTACATGTAATTGATATATACGTGCTTTCTGGTAAATGTCTAAGTGTCTTTTCAGGTTGTGAATGTATTTTTGGACAGAATGATCTTTAGGTCATGCTATATTTATGAGATGACTTCCGATAATGTTGGTGTGCCCTGATAGGGCAGTGTGTTAGGTAAGCAGTAGTAGTTTCATCTGGTGACTTCAGTTTTATATTTTATGGAAAGAACGACCACGAGAGCAGTTTTTTATTATTTTTTATTGGTTGTGACAATGATTTTATCTGATGGTCTGCCTCATATGCCATGATGTCCACGTTTCAGATCTGATGACGGCACATTCGGAGCGCTGAAACCGTGTAATGCCGGAAATGCATATCCTCCTATTTCAATCTATTGTGCTATAAATTTGTTTTCCTTATTTTTGTTACCTGAATATATAACATTTCTGTGTCTTCGTATATTGTAATTATTTTACTATTTGTATATATATATTTATGCATTTATGTCGATGTATAATTGGTTTGTTTTGTGAATATTATTTGTATTTATACGTTGGGTCTTGCCTAGGGAAAACTGCTATCGAACGATTACATCGATAGGTCGTGTGAAGAATCAAAGTGTGTAGGATCTTTGGTAGTGTTAACTCTGTCGCGTGGAGCGCGGACAGAGAGGGAGTCTGGCTGGAGTAGCGAGTGGAGCAGGTGTGTTGTGTGACGCTCCCGCGAGTTGCCGCGCTTTCGGGGTTTGGCAGCATGTAATTGCGCTCGACTTGCGATGATAGTTTCTGATATCGTGTCGCGGACGGGAAGCATTAGCTGGCGCACATCAAGAGCCCGTTTCGCCTGGTGACCGTGTCGAGAAGAAGGCGCGCCAACATCCAGCTTCTGCAACAGCGACGGCCGACAATGAGTGACTGTCGCCACCTCGTCGATCGACGGCTTCAAACCGTCAATCAACCGACAAGGAAGACTGGAAGCTTGTAAAGTTTTAGAACTGTATGGCAGACGTCAGCTTTTCAAACTTTCAAAATTGTTGCATCACAAAATTACAGCTACTTAGCATGAACCTTTGTTGCTCATTGTCCCAATTGCATTGCCAAGTAGGGTCCCTTCCTTTCCCGGAATGAACCCGAGTGTCGTTGAAATTCAAACGCCAGCATTAAAGTAATATTATCCTATTTCACTGCTTTAATTTCAAAGTTCAGCTAAAGTATTCATTGCTGGCTACAATATTTAGATTACACAAGCACGAATTAAGAGTGCGAGTTTTGTTACCGTATATTAGCTTACCTGTGACTGCAGCTCAGCTTGGTACGTACTAAATTTTACTATTGTTAATTGTTCAGAATCATTTAATTCAAGTTCAAAGTTAAATCTCTTATTTCTAAATTGTGTAGACTCAAGTAGCTTTTGAAATGATTGTTGAGGTAGTCCAAGACTAACCGTATTTTACTGAATTTCGATGTGCTTCAGAAAGAAAGCTCACTGTTAACTTCAGTCACTAAATTAACTTTCGATTTTCCGGTTTTATTAATTGTTTTGCTAAATTAAGTCAGAGTGTAGCGAAATTTATTACTTCTGACAAACTTTCAGTTTTCACACTACACTTGTCAACCTTCAGTTGCCACGCTTCTAGTGCTAATTATATGTGTAATAACCTCTCTTTTTCAGTTACTATAGTAATTGTCCTTAGGACTTGCGACCGTAATTCCCCCCAAATCTCAAATATCTAATTACCGCTAGTTGATTGTTAACGTAACGGCCGCAAATTTACTTTCTTTATTAACTTTACCCCTTTTCAAAATTAGTTTCCACCAGTTTCATTAGCATTTTTCCTTTCATTTAGATGTAACCCTTTCCTCCCTCTTTACCGACAAATTAACCTCGGTGACGATTGCTTTTCCCAAATTTCCATTAGGTACACGCGGTTTAATTTTTCACTGTCATTAAGGTCGATAAGTGAGGGGCAGGTTACAACCGGTCATCTAATAAACGACTGAAGCGATCGTGACTTTTCAGTTATTTAAAAACAGAGTGACCGCGCCACGACACACCTTGTGTTCAGTGCATCATATAATTTTGTAGGGACTGTACACCTAAGAATAATGCATGGGAAGAGCAGGAATTCGACTTCACAGAGTTGTGCAGCTTCTCACTAACGACGATGAGGTGGAAACAACGGAGCACGAATGTCCTCCTCTAATTCTTGTCGTCCTGAAAAGTTCGGAAAAACCTCTAGGCGGGTAACAGGCTATTCGACGACTGCGAAATAAATTGATTACTAGTCAAACAAGATATGGCATCGGTGAAAGTTACGAAGCTGGGCACATGCAAGGGATTTCTGTAACTTTTCCCTGCTCGGAGGTAGATGTGTGTGTGTGTGAGAGAGAGAGACAGAGAGAGAGAGAGAGAAGGAGAGAGAGAGAGAGAGAGAGATGGAGATAGGGAGACAGGGAGGGAGAGGGAGAGGGAGAGGGAAAGAGGGAGGGGGGGAAGTGACAGAGAAGCGAGTGGGGAAGGAAAGAATAGTCCTGCACGTACCGCAGCTTTCCAAAAAACAGAAGAGAGATTTATGGGCGAGTTTGTTGCCTGCAATTCCGAACATCGCACCCGCGGGTATTTCACGCCCGCACACACTGGTGCTGTTTTGATCCGAAGCGTTTTTAACTTTGCAGAACAAACGGCGGGCAGCCAGAGCCGGCTGTCAGTCCGGCGGCCACTCCGAGGCTGAGGAGAGGTGACTGGGGCGGCGCGGCGCTCCCACGTCAGCAGCCGACGTCGCGGAAAAAGCGCGCCTGCCTGGTAAACACGCCGACGGAAAACTCAAATACATCTCATGCTGAAAATTAAACAGTCTGTTCAGCAGCGTGGCGTGCCCACAGCAAGAGTACTTGTTAAAACCACTGGCGGCATGTACAGTACTAGCCATTAAAATTGCTACACCAAGAAGAAATGCAGAAGAGAAACGGGTATCCATTGGACAAATATATTATACTACAACATGAGTCAAACTGAGCTTGGATGGCGTGTACAGGTACAGCTGCCCATGCAGCTTCAACACGATACCACAGTTCATCAAGAGTAGTGACTGGCGTATTGTGACGACACCGTTGCTCGACCACCATTGACCAGAACTTTTCAATTGGTGAGAGATCTGGAGAATTTGTTGGCCACGGCAGCAGTCGAATATTTTCTGTTTCCAGAAAGGCCCGTATAGGACCTGCAACATGCGGTCGTGCAATATCCTGCTGAAATGTGGGGTTTCGCAGGGATCGAATGAAGGGTAGAGCCACGGGTCGTAACACATCTGAAATGTAACGTCCACTGTTCAAAGTGCCGTCAGTGCGAACAAGAAGTGAACGACACGTGTAACCAATGGCACCCCATACCATCACGCCGGGTGATACGCCAGTATGGCGATGACGAATACACGCTTCCAATGTGCGTTCACCGCGATGTCGCCAAACACGGATGCGACCATCATGATGCTGTAAACAGAAGCTCGATTCATCCGAAAAAATGACGTTTTGCCATTCGTGCACCCAGGTTCGTCGTTGAGTACACCATCGCAGGCGCTCCTGTCTGTGATGCAGCGTCAAGGGTAACCGCAGCCATGGTCTCCGAGCTGATAGTGCATGCTCCTGCAAACGTCGTCGAACTGTTCGCGCAGATGGTTGTTGTCTTGCAATCGTCCCCACCTGCTGACTCAGGGATCGAGACGGGGCTGCACGATCCTTTACAGCCATGTGGATAAGATGCCTGCCATCTCGACTGCTAGTGATACGAGGCCGTTGGGATCCAACACAGCGTTCCGTATTACCCTCCTGAACCCACCGATTCAAAATGGTTCAAATGGCTCTGAGCACTTTGGGACTTAACTTCTAAGGTCATCAGTCCCCTAGAACTTAGAACTACTTAAACCTAACTAACCTAAGGACATCACACACATCCATGCCCGAGGCAGGATTCGAACCTGCGACCGTAGTGGCTGCGCGGTTCCAGACTGTAGCGCCTTTAACCGCTTGGCCACCACGGCCGGCCCCACCGATTCCATATTCTGCTAACAGTCGTTAAATCTCAACCAACGCAAGCAGCAATGTCGTAATACGATAAACCGCAATCGCGATAGGCTACAATCCGACCTTTATCAAAGTCGGAAACGTGATGGTACGCATTTCTCCTCCTTACACGAGGTATCGCAACAACGTTTCACCAGGCAACGCCTGTCAACTGCTGTTTGTGTATGAGAAATCGGTTGGAAACTTTCCTCATGTCAGTACGTTGTAGGTGTCGCCACCGGCGGCAGACTTGTGTGAATGCTCTGAAAAGCTAATAATTTGCATATCACAGCATCTTCTTCCTGTCGGTTAAATTTCGTGTCTTAGCACGTCATCTTTGTGGTGTAGCAATTTTATTGCCCAGTATTTTAAGATCCAAAATACGGAATATTCGTCACATTCTTTGCGTAAATAAATTCACCGATGAAAATATTAGTCATCCACATAATAGGGCATAGCCCTAGGGAGTGTTCTTTTAGAGTCTACAGTTTCTGGTTAGAATTTAGCGGATAACGACGGAAGCTCCGAGATGCTATTCGGAGACAGTTGCGTTGCCTTTAGAACGGTTACAGCAACAGAAGACTGCAACTAAATGCAGGAAAACCTGCAAAGGATAGATGATTTCTCAACTTAAATAAATACAACGTAATGCCAATAATTAAACGAAGACTCCACTACCTTTTGAATGCGTTATGGGTTCAGATCATTGGAAATGTCGGAAATAGTTCAGCTAATTTGGCTCTTCCTACAACTGTTAATATAGGAAACAAACGTAACAACCTCTTGACATATTTTCCTTGTATGCATTTAATAACGTCATACGGAACAATTTTCTGGGGTACTCGTCTCTTATAAAGTATTGATTGTAAAAAATCGATCAGTAAGAACAATATATTGTGTTCACCCACGGACATCGTGTAAGTACCTCTTCAACGAAGCAGGCTTTCTAACTGCAGCGCCATAATGCATATATTCGCTAATTAAATTCGTCATAAATAATCCACCACAATTCGAGAAGAACAGAGATCTACATTACAACACTAGAGGGAAAAATGGCTTTTATTACTCATTATTAGACCTTTCAGTGGCTCAGAAAGGAGTTCAATGCGCAGTAACAAAAATTTTTGATAATCTGCCCAACACCATGAAGTATCTCACAGATAGCACCGTTTCAAATCTAATTTAAAATCCCTTCGCCTGGAGAACTCCTATTCCATTAATTTATTTTTGCTTAAAACCGGTAGCGAGTACAAAAATAAAAAAGTTAAGTGTAGTTGCATGCGTAGGACTAAAAATTATATGTTCGTTAATGTTAATGTTAATGTCACGTCCATATATCCTGTAAACGCACACGTTCCACATCGATAAAAGAAAGTTTGAAAAAATCTATGCAACATGTAACGATCCAACTAACTACCATAAGATACCTAGGACCAAAGTGGAATGACGACTTGAAACAAATCGGAGACGGATTTATTGGGAGAATCGTAAGAGAAAAAGTAATTCCCCATGGCAAAATATGGCATACAAAACAATATTTCGGCAGATACTTGACTAGGGACAGTGTTGTACCTCGGTACACTTTTCGGACTTTTGCCTCAAGCCAGTTCTGCAATAGAAGCATAATATATATTTCGTATTCCATTTTTGAATGATGGTGTTCACCTTTTATGTTCTGCAGTCTCTTTGTGAAATTACAAAAATTAATCCTGATAATTAAGGTGGAAACATGGTCCACGCCACAACATTATCATATACCTAGCAACAAATATTTTATTGAAATTTATAAGTGATGCCATCGACAAAATTTCATCAGCAGTATATTTAATCGTTTACCTGTTACATTGTTACTCTACTACACACCAATAATCAATACGTCAGCAGAAGGAGAAGTGTTATCAAAAACTGGTTACAAGTTAAATGTATTCCGCAATAGAAGCTATTGGAACTAACACAAGTTTCCATTTTTCAAGACAGGTAAAAATTTTAAGACATTGAAAAGAGTTCATTTCCAAGTACCGCATGGCCCATGGTAAAAGGCGGTCTTCTGTTTCCAACTACGCAATGCTGTATGAACGACGAACTATGGCTTAAATGCCCACATGCCATATAAAAAGTTCTAAAAATGCATAACAGTTTACTCACCATAAAATAGCGTTTCGGCTCTTTGCAAAAGACTGAAGACGTAGAATGCACTGAATTGTTTAAACCTTTTTTTTTTCCTTTTTTTTCTTATTGATCTGATTACGTGGGACCACGCGATCCAGAGCTACTTGGTCATGAAACAAATCATTGCATCAATGCATCAAGTCTCTGTATTTCCATCTTTTTAGCGATGGTTGCGGTACTCGGCTGTTCGATTATTGCAACAAAAATCTACTAATAACAATATTGCTGGTCCCTGTTTTGACCGCAAGTGAGGTAGATTATTCCTACAAGTCGGTCAGATGGCGTAGCAAAACGCTGAAACCGGTTGTCCGATGAAGTAAGGTTGAAAATCAACGGCTGAAAGGCGTTTAATTTGACATCCTAATTCAGTACATTGTATTCAATACTGACTAGAAAATTTATAAACAAAATAATGAAATTTATGTATAAAGACTGAGGCCGGAAGTGAAAATGTGCGCCAAGGCTTGGAATCGAACCGGGGTCTCCTGCATACTAGGCAGGTGCGCTTGCCGCTAAGCCATCTTGGCACAGCATTTAACACAACTGCGCGGATTACTCTGGCACGCCTCCCTCGTCGATTCATATTCCCACTGCCGCCCAGTTTACTTTAAATTCTCCCTTACACACGAACAGAATAGTTATTAAAGCAAAAAATTGAGGGAGAATATATGAATAAGCACCACATTACGAAGTTCTAAACTACCGCGAGGGACTCCTGTACAGAACAAAAGGACCCTGACACAAGGAAACGTTGCAACTTGTATTTAAATACTCGGCGTTTTACCACTCTGTTCTTCCAGTTCTGCTGAAGCCTATTGAAAACTAAACCTAGTGAATAGTGCACATCTTTACGTTCAGTGCTTAAGGAAATAAAGGAAATGTCATCCACCTGCGCATCGTTTTTCCGCTATCGTTCACTGACTGAATATTTCAGTTTCTTCCCAGTGAGTCAATATTGCCAGCAACGGATACCGTGACTGAACATACACTCCTGCAAATTGAAATAAGAACACCGTGAATTCATTGTCCCAGGAAGGGGAAACTTTATTGACACATTCCTGGGGTCAGATACATCACATGATCACACTGACAGAACCACAGGCACATAGACACAGGCAACAGAGCATGCACAATGTCGGCACTAGTACAGTGTATATCCACCTTTCGCAGCAATGCAGGCTGCTATTCTCCCATGGAGACGATCGTAGAGATGCTGGATGTAGTCCTGTGGAACGGCTTGCCATGCCATTTCCACCTGGCGCCTCAGTTGGACCAGCGTTCGTGCTGGACGTGCAGACCGCGTGAGACGACGCTTCATCCAGTCCCAAACATGCTCAATGGGGGACAGATCCGGAGATCTTGCTGGCCAGGGTAGTTGACTTACACCTTCTAGAGCACGTTGGGTGGCACGGGATACATGCGGACGTGCATTGTCCTGTTGGAACAGCAAGTTCCCTTTCCGGTCTAGGAATGGTAGAACGATGGGTTCGATGACGGTTTGGATGTACCGTGCACTATTCAGTGTCCCCTCGACGATCACCAGTGGTGTACGGCCAGTGTAGGAGATCGCTCCCCACACCATGATGCCGGGTGTTGGCCCTGTGTGCCTCGGTCGTATGCAGTCCTGATTGTGGCGCTCACCTGCACGGCGCCAAACACGCATACGACCATCATTGGCACCAAGGCAGAAGCGACTCTCATCGCTGAAGACGACACGTCTCCATTCGTCCCTCCATTCACGCCTGTCGCGACACCACTGGAGGCGGGCTGCACGATGTTGGGGCGTGAGCTGAAGACGGCCTAACGGTGTGCGGGACCGTAGCCCAGCTTCATGGAGACGGTTGCGAATGGTCCTCGCCGATACCCCAGGAGCAACAGTGTCCCTAATTTGCTGGGAAGTGGCGGTGCGGTCCCCTACGGCACTGCGTAGAATCCTACGGTCTTGGCGTGCATCCGTGCGTCGCTGCGGTCCGGTCCCAGGTCGACGGGCACGTGCACCTTCCGCCGACCACTGGCGACAACATCGATGTACTGTGGAGACTTCACGCCCCACGTGTTGAGCAATTCGGCGGTACGTCCACCCGGCCTCCCGCATGCCCAATATACGGCCTCGCTCAAAGTCCGTCAACTGCACATACGGTTCACGTCCACGCTGTCGCGGCATGCTACCAGTGTTAAAGACTGCGATGGAGCTCCGTATGCCACGGCAAACTGGCTGACACTGACGGCGGCGGTGCACAAATGCTGCGCAGCTAGCGCCATTCGACGGCCAACACCGCGGTTCTTGGTGTGTCCGCTGTGCCGTGCGTGTGATCATTGCTTGTACAGCCCTCTCGCAGTGTCCGGAGCAAGTATGGTGGGTCTGACACACCGGTGTCAATGTGTTCTTTTTTCCATTTCCAGGAGTGTATGTACAGGGGCAGCACATTTAGAATCCCGAGAGCTTGAAGAAAGGCCTACACGATTTTTGCGAACTGACATCGCATATCAATCTGACCGCCCGTTTCTGGGCTACGAATATCCTTGGTGAGTGCATAAATTTGCCTCATAATATAACGCCATACAAGACAACAGAGTGAAAGGATGCAAAGTAAACAAGCCTTCGTGTTTCAATGCCAGAGAGAGTGGACATCACTCTTGTACTGAAGATAGAAGCATTCAGTTTCTGCTCAATACTTGAACGTGATACTCTAAGAACGCCTTCCATATACCTTCATTTCAAAGAAATCGGATTGTCGACTTCACTGACTATTCAGCCAACTTCGGACTGTAAAATTTAGGTTTTACAATAGTACCGCGTTCTAAATCGTATGCACTGCGTTTTGTTAAGTTAAGAGTTATCCTGTTTTCTGAAAGTCACGTATTGACTACCCTTTTAGCTATGTCATTTCTAATAAGCTCCACAGTTTTCACGATAACAGTTGTGTCATCTGCAAAGAGAACAGTTTTTGTGTTGTCTGTAATGTTTAGTGCCCGATCATTGATGTATATTAATGAAAACAACTGACCCAGAACGAAACCCCGCGGCGATTCCCACTTTACATGACCCTAGTCAGTTTTAAACTTTTTCCGAAAGCCAACCAGCCGAGAGCAAAAATAGAAGCAGACAGAATGACTAGTTCCAACGAGAAATGTATGACCCCGTGGCTGAAGATTTGCGAACACTTCCAGCTGGCTAAGACCAAGAGCAGCAATCCAAAATTAGAAACAAGCGCCAGTGAGGACGCAAAGAGTTTCGCTCAACTAATCGAATCTGATAATACTATTAACTTTCAAAAGACTGAAAGGTCAAGTCGAGATTTTGTAAAGCAAAAATACTGTCGTTAAAAATGAAAATTCAATTGAACATGCAACTTTCAAAGATATACTAGGCATCTGCGTTGTTTCTTAAGCGTCACCTGAACAGCAATCTTCTTTTTTCAAATAGTAAGAGATGTGTGCACCAAATTTGTGTGAAACTGCGTTCCAGAAATGTGCTGGAACGAACTAAAAAACAGTACACTCACCATTAGTGCCATCAATAGCGTCATTCATCATCACTGCCACGCTGGCCAGTGTGGCCGAGCGGTTCTAGGCGCTTCAGTCCGGAACCGCGAACTGCTACGGTCGCAGGTTCGGATGCTGCCTCGGGCATGGATGCGTGTGGTGTTCTTAGGTTAGCTTGGTTTAAGTAGTTCGAAGTTCTAGCTGTTAAGTCCCGGAGTGCTCAGAGCCATTTGAACCATCACCACCACCATCAGCCACTCGACAGCCACTGCTGCATTTAGGGTTCTTCAGACATATTGCATTACAGCGTTCAGATATACGTGTTCATGTAGCCTCTACAAGTTTTCTAAAGCCATTTGCCCAACTCTTAATCTTTTCTGATGTCTTGAAATCGAACATTGGACTTTCCCAGTCCATCTCTCATCTATTTGCGAGCATATGCTTTCCATTTTGTGTATAACATCAGATCGATATCCTCATCAAAGTTTAAATCACAAACTAACAGAAATCTCCCTCAAAACCTTTTGAAAGTGTGTTTTAAAAATTTTATAAAACATATTTTAACAACTATTTTAATTCGTAAATAAAACATTTGGCTGAAGATTTTCTGCAGTTGTTACCAAGTGGATGATAGAAGAAAATAATAATTTACCAAGTGGATGATCGAAGAAAATAGTGATAATGAAACAACAAATAACATTAAATCTTCTCACCGTTTATAATGACGTTTTTTTGTAATAGCATCACAAAGCTGCTAAAGTTCGTATTCTTCTACAATCACTTTCTACATTATGTCATCATCTGGTGAAAACAGAGGCAGTATACGGAATGGGCGAAATAAAACTGGCTCAGGAAATATTTCATGCATGTTAAGATAGGCAACCCAACTCACATCATGTGACGCAGGTGAGGATGATGTATGTTGGGCTCCCTACCATACAGCGAGTGAAATATTTTCTGGAGAGTTTTGTGTCGTGTACCGTGTAAAAAATAAGAAATATATCATGTGAAGGAAGAAACTCACGTAATGTTATAATCATATTTTATAAGTAATTACTTATTTTACAGTTTTAAATGGTGTAACTACAGGTCCAAATTTTTAAGTATGGTACATATTTAGTGTTGTTAAATTGAGTGAGCGTCTAAATGCATGCATGATACACATGGAAGTACAGACCAGTTTTAATTACGCTTCAGATTCATCGACAAACTACCAGGAGTATGGGACGACTTCTTCTAGCTCGGAATACAACGGAATTAGGGCTTCGTACTGTGAGTATTTATTTGCCAGGTGTAGCGTTGCTCTTAGGGGGCGAAAAGAAAAAGAATTGTTATTTTATATATTTTTTTAATGTCGGAAAAGTGAATATTTTGGTGGGCCACTTGGCAACAGAATCAGGGATTGATTACACTGTTATAATAACATACGTTGAGCATTAAATACTTGAATAAGAGCACCAGATTGATTTATTTGAGATCGTTCGGAAGAAACATCATTTCTGTGCATTTTTATAGTCGCGATGTAGTCATACCCGGAACAACAATAAGGGACCAGAAGATTTATAGACTTTAAAAGAAATGCAACACAACACAGTTAAAAAAAAAAGAGTTGATTCAGAAATAATAGGAAAACGATAATGTTCCTTCTGCCGTATGCTGCATTCGGCCCGTCATCGTGATCGTAATTTCTGGTGATGAACTAACACAAAATGATTATCATTCAAGTAAATGTGGAGATGGAAATCATCAAGGTTAATTTACTGAAATAGGCACACTTAACTTTACCACACGTTTTTTATAATGCTATGTACCTTTTCATATTAAACTACAATAGACGACCATTGTGGTTAAATACTTTATACATAACAGTCAAAATGTCCTCTTGATGCTGTCTGTTCGTAATCAATTACAAGAAACTACATGTTTTCTGATTGGAAAAATAACAATTAGCATATTTACTGAATATTTCACATAAAATATAAAATACCGATACGGAACGCAGCAAGTCCGCGTCCGCCTTTCATGGAATACAAACAGTAAAATGTGAGGCGCCCAATGCCTCATTTGACGTGAAGCAACAGAATTATTTTTTATATCATTAATCGATACATGTACATAGAGACCTACAGGCACCGTGCAAGAACGGCAAAGATAAAGAATAATAGATTCTGTCACTGCTATATGAGGGTTCATTTCTTTTACTTTACAATTGTTCGATAACTTTAGGCCATCGTGTGTTTACTATTGAGCGTATATTAATGTTTGTGAGGCGAAAATTACTAATATTACACAGGTGGGGTACATCGATTTAGCAACGTATATGACAAGAATCACGGAAGAACACATTTTCAGCGTAAAACTCTTTCGTTGTTAACAACATGTGATCTATGTTATATGAGAACAGAAGTTAAATTGTTATAATAAATCATATAAATAAAAACATTTAGCAAATTTCTTTATAGCACAGATGTTGAAGAAAATTTGGGTATCTGAAGGAAGCCGTTGTATTAAAACTGATAAACATATAAATAATAAACCGTCCATGTTTTGGATAGACGCCATAGTGCTGAATGGTACATCATGCCGTCGTTTCTAGAATAGTTCTAACTACATAGTACATACAATTTATGCCTCCAAAACGTGTAGCCCCTTCGAAAAGAGGGTTTCAATCTACTTTAATGCCCGTGATCTTCCGGCACAACAAGCGAGCGTCACTAAGTTCACGCAGATTGCGAGGTTTTATCATTCCACTTGGGGCGCCACAACTCTCCGCTCTTCCGAAGCCTTCTCCCTCAAAAACACTGGAAACTTCTCCGTCCCGCTCTCCGCGAATCACGGAATTTAAACACTGTCTTCGGTCTGTTTGTGAATCGAAGTTGAGACCAGCGCCTTTTTCACTGCTCCGCCTTCCGCCCTCCCCCCCCCCCCCCATCCCCTCCCCCTTCCACCCCACAAACTCATACCAATCCACCGAACAAAGAACCTTCAGTAGTCGTTTCGTGGCCCTGATTCCCGCGTCGGCCCGTGTTAAAACATCCTCGTACCCTGTCAGCGATCCAGCTTAACTTTTTCCGCTGACTTTTACGTCTGCCGGAATTCGGCGGTCGGCTTCCATGAAGAACTTTCTTGGCCGTCCGTCGACTGCTCGTTACAGATAAATACCTCCGGAAAGGGCACACGCTCCTTCTGTGTGGTATTGTTTGCGGAACCGACGGCGCGCGCTCCAAACGAGAGAAGATCCTTTGTCTCCGATCGAAGCGCAGACTTGAAGCTGTAATGTATGGTCTGCACGTGGCAGTTCCTCTAACCAAAGAAGACCCTCGACATATTCCTACAGAATATCGATTTGTCTGCAGCGAGGTAATTTAGCTCTACAAAATTCCTTATACTATTGCCACTGAAGGGAAATACTTACTATAGATTGATAAGAATCGAACTGATCATGAAGACGTACGTATGTTCAAATGGCTCTGAGCACTATGCGACTCAACTTCTGAGGTCATCAGTCGCCGAGAACTTAGAACTAATTAAACCTAACTAACCTAAGGACATCACACACATCCATGCCCGAGGCAGGATTCGAACCTGCGACCGTAGCGGTCACGCGGTTCCAGACTGAAGCGCATTTAACCGCACGGCCACACCGGCCGGTACGTACGTATGTGACGCTATATTTTGTATGAAGACATTTTATATGACATTCTGAAGTGGCTTACACCCTAAACGCGCCATATATAATTTCTTGGTGTTCTGGGGCGGCGGCTGGAAAATAAAGTTATTTATTGCCGTTCCCAACACAGGCTCTCTAACTACAGTGTTGGCAACCAGAAAGTGATTAGCAAAAACGTGATGCCTGCAATTAATGTTCACTGTGCCCACTCTGATGGAGAAAAAGTTATTGATTATTGAAGTTCACTACCCTCAGGAATTAAGATGATGTCTGGAATTCATAGAAAATGCAGTTTACTATAACAATTTTTGACTATATTCTGAAAACGATAACGCCTAAATTTCCAGACAAATGATTACCCTTGTCAGCTATTGTACTATCAGAGCTGTTCAATTGCACAGATAATATTATCCCTAGATAATGAAACTGTTCAATAATAGTTATCGATGTAAATGCTCAAAGTGAATGCTCGCCAAAATTTGATGTTAATACTCATCAAACGCCACGGTGGTAATGGTCCTGCGGCGACACGTGAAAATACAACATACGCAAACTGAGAATAAATCACTGGAGTCGTTCCGCTATTAAAACTCATTGTTACGTGCATACCTAGTTACGTAATACGGCATCCAAGGCTGTTCCTGGCAGCTGTACAAACGCGACGCGGCTTTCGACACGGAGTGCGCGCTGATACGAACCTAGAAGAGAAGTGGGGCCTTACTCTAGCTTACACGCTCTTATTTATATAGCCGTGGTGCGGACCGCCGAAGGCGCAGCCGACAACATTTGCCTTTCTCAAAAGTCGCTGGGCTAGCGGAACACCACTTCAGTTTACCAAATAATTAATTGCTTGATTCGCTGAAGGCCAATGAAGCTCTTGATTTACTTGTGCAATCAGCACACAGGTACGTATCTGTAATAAAATTCTCATGTGGCTACGTTAAATACTTTTTGCGAGAGAATTATTTTAGTTGTACTGCACGCAATAGATGAGCTCTGAACTTGCCCTTTGGAGAGACCCTACAGCTATAGTTTTATAGCTACCTTTTTGAAACTTCTCACATCTTTGTTATTATAGCGTATCTCCATTCTACCTAAATATAAACATCCTAGCTTTATCTAATCACTTACTTAATCTATCCTGCTTCCGAACTAGGACACAAAAACAGAAAATCATGAATTTCAACCAAAATATTACTTTGTGAGATCGAGCATGCTGTTTCCATTAAATTAAAATGAAAAAGGAATAACAATATAAATTTTAAAGTTTCTAGCTCCTTCCTGTTGCGCCGATGATTTTTACGTAAAACGTCCAAATTTCGAAAACTGTTGAAGTTACTAAATTGAAAATTAACACATTATCATTTTAGCATCATTCCTGACATGCTATCAACTTTTCAGATTATTTACTTTACTTTTAAGGTATTGCGCAACATTAGTGACGTCATAGCTACTTACAGTGGACTAGGCTGGCACACAATGGAAAGCATATGAATTTTACATGGCGTGAGTAGGCTGCTTCCCTACAGTGTGTACACTCCAAGCGAGCTACTCACCATTGATGAAAGAAGTGCTCTCGACTTTCAAAGTCACTGAACACTTCTCTCATTGCTCTCATTATCACTTCGTTCAGCTTTTGTTCGTCAGCTGGGTTTTGACTTCTCTTAAATCTGTATGACGCTTTCTTCGCTAACGTAGCAACTTTCTGACATGGCTATTAAACTACGGTCGTTCCTTCCCATTCCTTAGGACCTCGCCCAGAGCGTAATTGTCTATAGTTTGTTGAACGATGTTTTTCAACTTCAACAATTCGAGCTCCACATCTTCGTCGTCATCACTGAATATTTCATGTTGATAATTCATATACTCTGCAATTTGTATCATGTCACTCCCAATCAAAAATACTTTATTCTAGCCCTTCAATAGTCTCCACTCCTATTACATTATTTTCAGTTGATTTTGAGGTTATCCTGTGCACTGACTCCCCCATAACAAGGCTGAAACATTACATTCCGCTTTTCTGATTATCTAGTTTCCCTGCCACATCCACACCTCTGGTATTTCACATTCCGACAAGCAGAACGTTACTATTTCGTTGGTTACTTATTCTTTTTCTAATGGTCATCTCTTTCTTGGCAGTCACCTACTTCAGACCAGAATGGGAGATTAAACGCTGATCTTTTACGAATGGTGAGTCCATCATATCACTGTTTCACTTAAGGAGATCATGTTCTGTGGATATACAGTATGTGCCTTTAACGTAGGGGTTTCCGATTTCTTGTGTTGTTAGTTACTTCTGATTCTTGCATCCTTTACCTGGAGTATTCCACCCGAAGGGCAAGACGATGTTCCGAACCTCTTTCAAGTCCTGCACCTGTATCATAAGGTCACTGGCAGAATAAGGGTGACTCGTTACACCGCGAATCGTCGACCGTCTTGAGATAATTTTGATTCAAAATTTAAGCAGTTCCTGGGACATTTGCTTACTAGTCAAAGACACTACTTTTAGACCACGTTTCCCGAGGAATGATTCAAGCTCTGAATGGGAAAATCCACTAACACAAGAAACTATGCCAAAGGGGAGCTTTAAAAATGAACACAAACAGTCCCACAGAAAACATTTATTTTGTAGTAACCGTTTCGAGTAAGTTTTTGACCATCTTCAGACCTCATACCATGATGGTAGGCGGCAGCAGTGAATGTAGCGGGTGTTATAACTTCACTAACGTAAACTGTTGATTTCTTAAGTGCTTTTTGACCGACCACTGTTCCCTACGAGAAATGTTCCCAAAAATTGAAAAGCAGCTTTTCGAGGTCCGCGCTTGGGAACGTGTATCTCTTAAACGGCTACGTTCATTTGCTTCTCGCTTGCTACTCTCGTGATCTTCCATGGGAAGTGGTTCAAGGACTGTTAAATCACGAGAGTATGTGACGAGTTGGACGTCCACGCCTTATAACAAGTAGTCTGTGGTTTGCAGCTCTGTAAAGCAGGACACGCGACCATCTGTGGCAGGTCTGACGATAGACTACTACGCTGGTGCAGGCTCAAGTGTTTCACCAGATACTGTTCACGATGAGGCTCCGCAGGTGACGACCCCTATGCATTCCCATTTTGATCCGACGATATCGTCTGTTCCAACTGCAGTCGTCAGGGGACTATTGGACGGTGGATCAATGGAAACATTTGACCTGGACTGATGAATCACGTTTCATCTCACACCGGATCGATGGCCTTGACATGGTGAGCTGTCATCCAGGAGGAAAGCTGCTCGATACTGGGACCGTGGTACGGGCAAAGGCCGATGGAGGAAGTATTATGCTTGGAACACGTGTACCTGTGTATCTGTGGGGCCTGTGGTAATAATCAACGTCGCCGTGGTACTGTGGATTTCGTTACATTAGATTAGATTAGATTAATACTAGTTCCATGGATCATGAATACGATATTTCGTAATGATGTGGAACGAGTCAAATTTTCCAATACATGACATAATTAAGTTAATTTAACAACATACTTAAGTTAATATAACAACTTTTTCATTTTTGTGTTTTTTATTTTTATTTTTTTATTTTTTATTTTTTTATTTTTTTATTTTTTTTTTGTTTTTTTGTTGTTGTTTTTTTAATTTATATCTAAAAACTCCTCTATGGAGTAGAAGGAGTTGTCATTCAGAAATTCTTTTAATTTCTTCTTAAATACTTGTTGGTTATCTGTCAGACTTTTGATACTATTTGGTAAGTGACCAAAGACTTTAGTGCCAGTATAATTCACCCCTTTCTGTGCCGAAGTTAGATTTAATCTTGAATAGTGAAGATCATCCTTTCTCCTAGTATTATAGTTATGCACACTGCTATTACTTTTGAATTGGGTTTGATTGTTAATAACAAATTTCATAAGAGAGTATATATACTGAGAAGCTACTGTGAATATCCCTAGATCCTTAAATAAATGTCTGCAGGATGATCTTGGGTGGACTCCAGCTATTATTCTGATTACACACTTTTGTGCAATAAATACTTTATTCCTCAGCGATGAATTACCCCAAAATATGATGCCATATGAAAGCAACGAGTGGAAATAGGCGTAGTAAGCTAATTTACTAAGATGTTTATCACCAAAATTTGCAATGACCCTTATTGCATAAGAAGCTGAACTCAAACGTTTCAGCAGATCATCAATGTGTTTCTTCCAATTTAATCTCTCATCAATGGACACACCTAAAAATTTGGAATATTCTACTTTAGCTATATGCTTCTGATTAAGGTCTATATTTATTAATGGCGTCATATCATTCACTGTACGGAACTGTATGTACTGTGTCTTATCAAAATTCAGTGAGAGTCCGTTTACAAGGAACCACTTAGTAATTTTCTGAAAGACAGTATTGACAATTTCATCAGTTAATTCTTGTTTGTCAGGTGTGATTACTATACTTGTATCATCAGCAAAGAGAACTAACTTTGCCTCTTCATGAATATAGACTGGCAAGTCATTAATATATATTAAGAACAACAAAGGACCCAAGACTGACTCTTGTGGAACCCCATTCTTGATAGTTCCCCAGTTTGAGGAATGTGCTGATCTTGGGTTTCATTGCTCTGCCAGCAGGGTAACTGGCTGTCAGATTTCGTTGCAGAAGTACCAGGAGATTAGCAAATTGTAATTTACTGATTATTCCTTGCTACTGTAGTGTTATCTTGAAGCTGTGAGAAATGAGGACAGGCGTTCCAAGGCGCGGAAGCAGTGACGATGCCGAGGGCAGACGAAACTAGGAGAGATATTTTTACATGAAGTATACTGTAAGGGGAGAGCCTTACGAAAATGCAGACGCCCCCAGAAGCGGTTCCAGGGCGTTAGTTACTCTTCAAGGGATTAACGTGTAATTTAATATGTCGTCTAGACACTGTAGTAGGTTGCCACCGTAGAACTTTGTAACCAACAGGCACGTACTAGCGTATAAAGCCAGCTTGATACCAGCCCTGAGAACAGCAACGTCAGTAGGCTCACAGGGGTTAGAAAGAGAGAGTAAACCCCAAAAAACTGTTGACCCAGCAGTCTCTACTCCGAGGAGCCCGAGGGCCGGAGCTAAAGGACGTATAACAATAATGTTGCAAGCCTTATTTGGCAGAGCAGTTACGTTTAGCATGCAGCTGAACAATATTGATACCAAATACAGACTTATTTAGTGCAACTGCATTAACATCCCTGCCTTAGGACCAGTAGAGGGGACCTAACGAAGCCGTGATTGGCAGGCACCTGCAAGAGACCTACGGTATTGGCTGGGTGGCACTAAGTGGGAAAAACAGGGCCCCCACGCGACTCTTTAAAACCCCTAGATTCCGCATTTCGGCGGAGTTCTCAGTCAGACATTTTGGGCGCCGAATCCGCGTCCGCCGACTCCAGCCTCGGTTCAGCTCCGCGTAAGTCTGCTCTCTCACTTGAAGTGCCTCAGTGAACAGTGTCACATTTTTGTTTTGCAACTAAGTTGTTGCCTTAAGATGCTGCTAGTGTTTGCTACTGTGGTTAGCATCCACTCCTGCGCCCTTCTGCACTGGCTGCTGTTGTAACAGTGTTATTCATGCTTTCTCTGACCCTAGAACTAGCCTCCAGTGTATTAGTTAGTCCTGTCTAGAATAAACAACTATTTCAAATCCCCATTCGTCCAAGAGTCTCCACAACGAGTTCCCTACCGAGTCTCACCATCTGCATTTCTAGAAAATACCTGCACCAGTGTTAGCTCAGATAGAAGAAAACAATCAAATGCCTTCACTGTAAGTTGTTCTTCTGCCTTCTGCTCTGTAGCACACTGGAGCGCAGACTCTCCCACCTATGTCATCACATGACAAAGTCACATGTTGAGCTCTTTCTGTTTGTTTGCACAGTTTAAATTTTAAGACAGCAGACAGTGGTAGTAGGATGGATTTGGCGGGGGGGGGGGGGGGGGAGGTGTGTGGCGTGTTCGGATGCAGGAGGATTTGGCCTTACTCAGCCATCTGAAGGCTGCTCCCTCGAGGTGTGGCGGCAGCAAAGAAACTGGCCCATCACCCATCGCCCTCAGGTTGGCTTCTGAGGCCCTTACTATCGTCCCCGATGCGTGGCATCCGCTCTCACTGCAGGGTGAGTGGGAGGTTGCTTGAGTGACGTCTTTATTAGACGTTCGTGTCGCTAAACGCGTATAGTCAATGTGAACGTTGGCTGTCTGGCCTCCCCCATTCACTCTGTGAGTGGCTGGTGGCCAGTCCTTAACAAGGGTCCGAGCAGGCACACGGGGCAGGGGTTTACTAATTATTCAGGGCCCCAATGTTAGGTGTGTTATGGAGTCCCTAGGGAAAACAGCTTACACGGCTGGAAAGAATTTCATTGTGCATCCGGTATATCTACCGGGGGGGCCTAATGATAGATGTAGATGGAACCCTGCCTGCTGCTATCGAGGGTGGATGTTGCAGTAATCTGCAACTTGTTGCCCACGTCGGCACCAATGACGCCTGTCATTTGGTTTCCGAGGTCAGCCTCAGTACTTATAGGCTGCTTTCAAAAGTAGCGAAGACTGTTGTCCAGAGGGTTCCAGATCGCTCAGTTTTCGAGTGGAATAAGAAAAGGAAATGACTAGTAGCGGAACTTGCTGCCCTCCACAGTATTAGCCGCGCCTGAACTATGATGAAACACTGAATATCAATTTCACGACATAACAATGACAGTTTTCAGTGTCCGTACATACGGATTTACCTCTTCTGAATCCACAGTTGCCATTTCATTCTTGGTCGTCCCTCCACTTGCCTTAAACACCCTTTCACGTCGTGTAGGTACTGACAGAATATTCTTTTCAATGTATTCCCCACACAGTTCGTGAAACCAGACACGCTCAAGAGTCCTTTCTATTCCGTGACTTCTTGCCTTAACCTTCGAACAGTCCACAACAGGACGGAGATCGTGGCTAATTCCAGGACATTCTAACGTTTGAGCTTCAATTTATCTAAGGAAAGCTTTTGTCTGAAAGGGAGAAATGCGTATCGATTAAGATGCAATGTTATCTGCTTCATGCTACAGACATTGATCACAGGACTTATCTTCAAGGCCCTGTCGCAAGGTGCAGAATCATCCAGGAAGATGCACCTGGAAACATCTCAGATCTGGTCTCCTATTGTTGTCATTGGCTTTGTTTCAACAATCCGGATGTACACATTTGTACTGATAGAGCCATTTAATAAGTCCAGACGATCTACTCCGTGGGTAGAAATGCGCTCCCAGACCATTTGTCCTGTTCGACCCTCAGCTGAATGGTCGGCGCGTCTGACTGCCGTGCAGCGATCCCGGCTTCGATTCCCTGCCGGGCCCCATGGACACACGAGTCGTACGGTATGGCGTCAACTGAAAATACTTCCAAATGTGGCAGCACAACTTCCCCATATGGGGAATCTCAGTCATCAGCGCCATACTTTCGTTTCATTTCACCATTTCTTTGTGTTTTACATGCAGGCATAAGCAGTTCACTTAATCTGCGACGGATGAACACTTTGCCACCGGAACCATAGAGTTTAGATTTAGACTTATTCAGGGTACACTCTTGACACGATGGCATATGCGAAGGCAACTGTATTCCGGACGTCGGAGACGCATAGCCAGCACAAGGACTGGTGATATCTCATCCGTATGTTGCACTGAAACTTTCATTCACCACGTCGATACTCTCGCTCTCTTTTCAACAGTGTAAATATCGGTGATTTCAGTCTTCCGTGTGTGTGCTAATGCTGAATGAGATTTGGCGCTTTGTCAGACAAGCATGCTCCTCTCCCCTTCTTGATAAAGAGGAGAAGGAGAAGAAGATTATAATCTAGAAAAAGGTCGTGTGAATCCATCTTAGTCTAGCTAATATAAATGAGTTGTCGTAAGCATTACGTAGGACTGCCTTGCTTTCTCTATTCTCATTTTTCTCTCCACACGCATGCACAATAAAGAGATATGGCCCCTCCACGCCCGCACCAACGCGGTGACCAGACCAAAAGTTCTTCTGTCACCTCCGTCAACATATTAGTTATCTAGTAAGTGGATCACAGGATGCTGGGCTGTGATGTTATCCGTGCGTCTGGGTAAGACTACGCATTAACACGGTCCATCAAGTGATAGATAGTGGACGAAACGCGAGTGAGGGTAGCAATTTGAAGAGCAGAGGGAAAAAAGTACCAAGGCTCGAGCCGTGGGAAAAAAACCTCTGCGACAGTGGGATTGGTAGTAAGAGCAGTAGTGGCTTATTAGCTGCAATAGTTCATGCATGGTGGGAGTTGTTAGTATGGGTATCATGCATCATTACCGTGGCAAGCGATGGCGATGTATCCCAGTTGCTGCAGCCGCTACATCCCTGGAACAATCAATATCGTTATATAGTAGTGGGAGATCGGCCATACATCATCTCACTGTGTGTGGGGGGGGGGGGGGGGGGAGCTTGTCTGCATGCAGTGTACGGTACGGCTTCCCTCCGTGGTGCCAGTTACTTGACAGTGTGTTCTAGCTGGATATCCAGTAATGGCGTCTGATTAACACGGGCTCACCTGTACCGTTGTGTTTTTGCGTGTGCTTGGCCATAGATGTCAGGTCCTTACAAGTATGTCTTCTGGTCTTTTATGTTTCCATCTATGGTCGTGGTCGTAGTTCCCCAGTTTCAGAGTAAACGGGTTCTGCGAATGTCTGGTGTTTCTGTATAGTCTTGTGGTGAGTTTGTCGATTACCTCCGTGAGAGTCTCAAGTCGGTATTCCCGGTGAAGGTCCGCGATGCGTGTGTATCGTGTAGCATTGCTTATGATTTTGAGTACTTTGTTTTGTATGAGCTGCAGACGGCGCAGGCGTGTAGGCGCAGCGTATCCCCAGACAGGAGCCGAGTACGTCATCAGGGGTCGAATAAGTGTCATGTACAGGGCTATTACAAATGATTGAAGCGATTTCAGAAATTCACTGTAGCTCCATTCATTGACATATGGTCACGACACACTACAGATACGTAGAAAAACTCATAAAGTTTTGTTCTGCTGAAGCCGCACTTCAGGTTTCTGCCGCCAGAGCGCTCGAGAGCGCAGTGAGACAAAATGGCGACAGGAGCCGAGAAAGCGTATGTCGTGCTTGAAATGCACTCACATCAGTCAGTCATAACACTGCAACGACACTTCAGGACGAAGTTCAACAAACATCCACCAACTGCTAACTCTATTCGGCGATGGTATGCTCAGTTGAAAGTTCCTGGATGCCTCTGTAAGGGGAAATCAACGGGTCGGCCTGCAGTGAGCGAAGAAACGGTTGAACGCGTGCGGACAAGTTTCACGCGTAGCCCGCGGAAGTCGACGAATAAAGCAACCAGGGAGCTAAACGTACCACAGCTGAAAATCTTATGGAAAAGGCTAAAGCAGAAGCCTTACCGTTTACAATTGCTACAAGCCCTGACACCCGATGACAAAGTCAAACGCTTTCAATTTTCGGCGCGGTTGCAACAGCTCATGGAAGAGGATGCGTTCAGTGCGAAACATGTTTTCAGTGATGAAGCAGCATTTTTTCTTAATGGTGAAGTGAACAGACACAATGTGCGAATCTGGGCGGTAGAGAATCCTCACGCATTCGTGCAGCAAATTCGCAATTCACCAAAAGTTAACGTGTTTTGTGCAATCTCACGGTTTAAAGTTTACGGCCCCTTTTCCTTCTGCAAAAAAAAACGTTACAGGACACGCGCATCTGGACATGCTGGAAAATTGGCTCATGCCACAACTGGAAACCGACAGCGCCGACTTCATCTTTCAACAGGATGGTGCTCCACCGCACTTCCATCACGATGTTCGGCATTTCTTAAACAGGAGATTGGAAAACCGATGGATCGGTCGTGGTGGAGATCATGATCAGCAATTCATGTCATGACCTCCACGCACTCCCGACTTAACCCCATGCGATTTCTATCTGTGGGGTTATGTGATAGATTCGGTGTTTAAACCTCCTCTACCAAGAAACGTGCCAGAACTGCGAGCTCGCATCAACGATGCTTTCGAACTCATTGAGGGGGACATGCTGCACCGAGTGTGGGAGGAACTTGATTATCGGCTTGATGTCTGCCGAATCACTAAAGGGGCACATATCGAACATTTGTGACTGCCTAGAAAAACGTTTTGAGTGTTTGTATGTGTGTGCAAAGCATTGTGAAAATATCTCAAATAATAAAGTTATTGTAGAGCTGTTAAATCGCTTCAGTCATTTGTAATAACCCTCTACCTGGACCTCGACACCCTAAGTTTTCCATTGGGATAATGAGAACAGAACGGGAACTGCACTCGACCACGGAACCACAGAGGCGCGCACATCTATGGTGGTGTATTTCCTTTTCGCTGACAGCATCATCCTGGTGCCGCCCTCACGGGTATCGGCATCCGAATTGGAGGCGGCGAGTGGCGCAGTACCGGCGCCTGGCGCAGCTGCAGACCCGCTCAGCTCGAGAGCTGCCGGAGCTCCCCAAAGTGTGCGAGCGCTGAGCGACGCGCACAGACGAGACAATTTTCTCACAGCGCGCGGGCGGCGATTTATACGGGCGGGGAAAAGGATTTAGTCTAATCACCGCGGGAGTAACGCAATCAATACCTGCGAAGCAGCGCCATCGATCGCGGCGCCGGGTGTGGGGGAGGCGGGCACTCCGAGCCCGCAATTTGCAACCACCACCCTTCTCTCTCCCTCTCTCCCTCTCTCTCTATTAGAGACTTCCCTGAGGGCCAGGGCAATCGTGGGCTCTTTGAGGAGAACTCAATAGTAGCTCAGCGGCTGGTCGGTGGGCTATAAACCACACTCCTTCGTGAAACGTGTGTAGGTAGACACGATCCGTATACTGTGTCCATATTAGCAGGCAAGCAAATAAAGAATTGTCGCCGAGTTTGGTATCTCTATTAAACTCCGCCGGAATGATTTTAAAAATTACATCTCTTTATCAAGGCTATAAGAGGGAAGTGGGCAGCAAAATTTATACACTACTGGCCATTATACTTGATACACCACGAAGATGATGTGCTACAGTCGCTAAATTTAACCGACAGGAAGAAGATGCTGTGATATGCATATGGTTAGGTTTTCACAGCATTCACACAAGGCTGGCGCCGGTGGCTACACCTACAATGTGCTGACATGAGGAAAGTTCCCAACCGATTTCTCGTACACAAACAGCAGTTGACCGGCGTTGCCTGGTGAAACGTTGTTGTGATGCCTCGTCTAAGGAGAAGAAATGCGTACCATCACGTTTCCGACTTTCATAAAGGTCGGATTGTAGCCTATCGCGATTGCGGTTTATCGTATCGCGACATTGCTGCTCGCGTTGGTTGAGATCCAATGATGGTTAGCCGAATATGGAATCGGTGGGTTCAGGAGGGTAATACGGAACGCCGTGCTGGATCCCGACGGCCTCGTATCACTAGCAGTCGAGATGATAGGCATCTTATCCGCATGGCTGTAAGGGATCGTGCAGCAACGTCTCGATCCCTGAGACTACAGATGGGGAGGTCTGCAAGACAACAACGATCTGCACGAACAGTTCGACGACGTTTGCAGCAGCATGGATTATCAGCTCGGAGACCATGGCTGCGGTTACCCTTGACGCTGCATCACAGACAGGAGTGCCTGCGATGGTGTACTCAAAGACGAACCTGGGTGCACGAATGGCAAAACGTCATTTGTTCGGATGAATCCAGGTTCTGTTTACAGCATCATGATGGTCGCATCCGTGTTTGGCGACATCGCGGTGAACGCACATTTGAAGCTTTTTTTCGTCATCGCCATACTGGCGTATCGCCCGGCGTGATGGTATGGGGTGCCATTGGTTACACGTCTCGCTCACCTCTTGGTGGCATTGACGGCACTATGAACAGTGGACGTTACATTTCAGATGTGTTACGACCCGTGGGTCTACCCTTCATTCGATCCCTGCGAAACATTACATTTCAGCATGAAATGCACGACCGCAGGTTGCAGGTTCAAAAATCTCCAAATGTGTGTGAAATCTTATGGGACTTAACTGCTAATGGCCAGTAGTGTATAATGGAGATAACTAGTTTCAAAAGAGTAAAAAATTGTATTTTGCAACTTGTAACAGACTAGCTTAGCGCTCGATACCTCGCTCGCGTAGACTGTATGGTGTGCACAGATTTTGTTATCGGATTTTTATGTCATTAACAAATTCCAACACCTTCTAAATTTTCAGGCTAGTTAAGGACATATATCCCTGATATCTCTGGTCTAGGGGTTCCATCTTTGACTAGTAATCAAAACGTCCTGGGTCCCGAGTTTGAATCCCGCCACTGCTTAAATTCTGATTAATAATCAGCATTGGCAACCGAAGACTTCCCGCATAAGAAGTTACCCTCGTTCTGTCAACGGCCTTGTTAAAGAGGGTGGAGGATCCGACAGAGTTTCAGGGTACTCTCTTGTCCTAGGGGTGGGAAACTTCCGCTAAAGGTGGGAAATCAGCAGTGATCAAGGGCATGAGAATGCGGAAGGCGATGGAAACCACTGCATTAAAGACATGTAACGTGTATCCACAGCACTTGTGGAATGTGATTGAAAAGTGTTATGATTATCTCTCCATTGGCATAAGATTCCGGAACAGCTTGAACATGGTAGGAAAACTGGAAAATCTGGAAAGGGAAATGCAAAGGCTCAATCTAGATATAGTAGGGGCCAGTGAAATGAAATGGAAAGAAGACAAGGATTTCTGGCCAGGTGATTGCAGGATAATATCAAAAGCAGCAGAAAATGGTATAATGGGATTAGGATTCGTTATGAACAGGAATGAGAGTGTGTTACTGTGGTAGGGTTGTTCTTATCAGAATCGACTGCAGACCAACACCGAAAGCGATAGTTCAGATATACATGCCGACGACGCAAGCTGAAGTTGAAAGTGTATGAGGATATAGAAAATGTAATACAGTACGTAAATGGAGATAAAAAATCTAATAGTCGTGGGGGACTGGACTGCAGTTGTAGGGAAATGAATAGAGGGAAAGGTTACAGGACAATATGGGCTTGGGACAAGGAATGAGAGAGGAGAAAGACTGAGTTCTGCAATAAATGACAACTACTAATAGTGAATACTCTGTTCAAGAATC
The DNA here is from genome assembly GCF_023864275.1 of Schistocerca cancellata. Classification (NCBI taxonomy): domain Eukaryota; kingdom Metazoa; phylum Arthropoda; class Insecta; order Orthoptera; family Acrididae; genus Schistocerca; species Schistocerca cancellata. The sequence goes on from NC_064626.1 coordinate 1,253,340,574, forward strand.
TCAACAGGAGGAGGTATACCTGGAAAAAGCCGGGTGATACGGCAAGATTTCAGTTAGATTAAATCATGGTCAGACAGAGATTCCGAAATCAGATACTGGATTGTAAGCCGTATCCAGGCGAAGAACAGACTCAGATCACAATATAGCAGTGACGAAGAGCAGGGTGAAGTTTAAGACATTAGTCAGGAAGAATCAATACGCAAAGAAATGGGATACAGAAGTACTAAGGAATGACGAGATATGCTTGAACTTCTCTAAGGCTACAGATACAGCAATAACGAATTCCTCAGTAGGCAGTACAGTCGAAGAGGAATGGACATCTCCAAAAAGGGCCATTACAGAAGCTGCAAAGTAAAATATAGGTACAAAGAAAGTAACTGCGAAGAAACCGTGGGTAAGAGAAGAAATACTTCATTTGATCGATGCAAGGAGGAAGTAATAACATGTTCCGGGAAGCTCAGGAATACAGAAATACAAGTCGCTGAAGAATGAAACAAACAGGAAGTACAGAGAAACTAAGACGAAATGGCTGCATTAAAAACTTAACGAAATCGAAAAAGCAATGATTGTGGGAAGGACAGACTCAGCAGACAGGAAAGTCAAAACAAACTTCGTTGACGTTGAAAGCAAGGGTGGTAACATTAAGAGTGCAACGAGAATTCCACTGCTAAATGCAGAGGAGAGTGCGGATAGGTGAAAGAATATATTGAAGACCTCTATTAGGGTGAAGATATGTATGACAGAAGAGGAAACAGGAGTCGATTTAGAAGCGACAGGTGACCCAGTATTAAAATCAGAACTTAAAACAGCTTTGGAGGACTTAAGATCAAATAATGCAGAAGCGATCGATAATTAAACTGGTATTACCTCGGCGTATTATAAAACGCCCATAGGACTAAGCGGAGGGACTAGGGGGGGAGAATCCACCTCTTATTGTTCACAATATTTATTAAAGTCAGTCAACAGATAACAATTGTCAAACTTGAAGTGAGAACATTTGCACATGAAATCCATCAGTTAGCTTTCGATAGCAAAGGAAGTACAACAACTTTTCAGATATTAAAAGGTAATACCTTTTAATATTAACAAAAGGAATACACTGAACGCCTAAAGGCTTACAGTAAGTTCACTTACAGTATTAAAACCTTGCCCAAATAAACTCATTTTAAAGAAAATTAACCTTACACATGAACTGTGAATAACTGTATTTTGCATTAACAAATAGTGAAGAAATAACATTTATAATAACAAACTCCCAGTCACAGAACATTTATACATGAAGCCTATCAGTTGGCTTTAGTTACTAACAAATGTATAACAACTTTTCAAATGAGAATGGTAATACCTTTTTGTAGGAAATAGAAAACACTGCACACCCGAAAGGGTATCTTAAGTTCACTTACAGTTTTAAGACCTCGCCCAAATATATTCATTCAATAGGAACAGTTGCCTTACATACGGACTCTCAACTAGACAGGCAATAATATACATTAGACACTTCTCTTAGAAATCGTTTCCAGCTGACGGCATCGGCCAAGTGCGGGCATGAATGTCCTGCGGAGCACCCTACACAGGTCTCACCTGGTTGTGTTGCTCGGACCCGAGGACCCGAGTTGTCGGACCGACCGAGGGTGCAAAATACAGTAGGTGCTTCCGACTTCACTTCCCGGATGCCAATATTCAAACCTCCGCACTAGCGTCTCATGGAGTTAGCGTACTTGGGTACATCATACAGTTTAAGATGCACAATATTGTCTGGAGCAAACTAAACACTCAGTTTTAGAACATTACACACAGCAAGCCCCACGGCTTGGATGGTAAGGCAGAGTGCCGACGCTACTAGACACCAAGCAACCACAGTTCGATCTCAATGGTGCAACAAATTGCGTAGCGCCCGACCCCAACAAGGATTACTAACAAATTTTCGTAACTGAGCACTCGCTTATAGTTTGTCTCAGGTGAGATACACTTGCAATACGGAAGCAGAAAGTACATAGCCAGTGAAAGAAATAGAATGTCACCTTATCAGTTCAGCGGAATAATTGTCCAACAACATCGGAGAAGTAGGCCGCCACTATAATCTCTCAATAATATGTCATCGATTAACGGCCACCAACTGCTTGGCTGCGCAGACCATCTCAAGACACAGCCGTTACAATTGTCACCTGTACAACGCCTTTTCCAAAACACTACTTCACAGACCGGGGTACCTCCCATCCTTGGGAAATCACACCGTCTTCTCTCCATCTCACAACTAAACTCAGTCGCTCTCGCCTGTCGATCCGCTCCCTTCCGCGCCACTTGGCGATGGGCTCACAAGTGCTGAAAGGTTAGCATCTCCGAACAAATATCGATAGCCGCAAATCCGGCATGGCTCAGATAACATTCCCTCAGAATTTCTAAAATCATTGCAGGAAGTGGCAACAAATCGACTATTCACGTTGATGTGTAGAACGTATGAATCTGGCGACACACCATGTGTCTTTCGGAAAAATATCATACACACAATTCCGAAGACTGCAACAGCTGACAAGTGCGAGAATTATAGTACATTCAGCTTAAGGGGCTCCGGAAAGGCTCAAAATCATGAAAAGTTCAATTTTTACTTTTTTGCGTTTTCTGAATCTGCAGACTATTACCTTTTAATAGATATATAATTTATTCAATTTCGAAGACTACAACTATTTTTAAATTTTTTTTGAAATGTGTTCTACATGGGCGTGACACACTGTGGCGCTGTTAAACTGCTGTCAGATGGTGTTATTATTAACGTCCGTGTTCATCAGGTACATTTTAGTGATGTGAGATAAAGTATGTGTTGTGGCTAACCTGTGATGGTTCAATATATATCGCTGGTGGAATTGTCGATTGTTTCATGTTTATTTACTCTGTCGTTATCTCGAAAATATTCGTAATTAATTCAGTTTCTTGAGTCTCCGTTTTGTTGAAGTATAATAATGAGTAAAAGTAAAGTTGCTGTTGCGACTTTCAATGTGGCAACATTGTAAGGTGCAAGGTATTTAGAAATATGGGAATGAAGATAGGCTCTAACATGGTACGAGCGATGCTTGCTTTAGACAAGGAACGCCTTCGGGCTGCAGACAAGGCTGTAAAGAGTCTAGAAATACAAGCAAGAGTAAACAGGAGGAGGAACAAGAGGAAGCTGGAGGAGGAGTTTGCAGAGGATGAAGATAATCCATCCTATGGACCTGGAATGCACTAAAAAGTTAATCCAATCTTTGTCGCTCGATTCCCAAAACTTTTATTTTCTCATACTAATTACATGTTTTCTAAGGATCTTCCAAACATATTTGTTTCAAACTTTCAGTAAATGTTACACACTACCTTCTGCATAATTTAACACAGCCTTTTTCCAAAAAACTGTATATTTTTGAATATATAAATAAAAATTGCAAAAAAATGTTGTGAATTTTCATTACAATTGAAAAAAAAATCATCTTTAAAAACTGAACTAAAATTTTGTAAAATCCCTGTGTTAAGTTGTAGCCCATATTCCAATAAATAATCTGTAAAAAGTTCAACTTCCTACCTCAAATACTTTGTGAGGAAAGATGTAATTTATAAGCGTTATTTTAACATTGCAAGTATAGGGCGTTCCGGAGCCCCTTAAGAGCTCATGCATCCAAGTCGCTGACAAGTATAATATACAGAAGGATGGAAAAGAAAACTGAGTCTGTGCTAGACGACGATCTGTTTGCTTTTTCGAAAGGTAAAGACACGAGAGAGGCAATTCTGACGTTGCGGTGAATAATGGAAGCAAGACTAGAGAAAAATCAAGACACGTTCATAGGATCTGTCGACCTGGAAAAAGCCTCCGACAATGTAACATGGTGCAAGATGTTCGAAACTCTGAGAAAAATTTGGGTAAGCTATAGGGAGAGACGGTAATATACAATACGTACAAGAACCAAGAAGTAATAGTAAGAGTGGCCGACCAAGAACGAAGTGCTCGGATAGAAATGGGTGTGTGTCAGGGATGTAGTCTTTCGCCCCTACTGTTCAATCTATACTTCGAAGAAGCAATGATGGAAATAAAAGAAAGGTTCAGGAGTGGAATTAAAATTCAAGGTGAAAGGATATCAATGATTCGATTCGATGATGACATTACTATCCTTAGTGAAAGTGAAGAAGAATTACATGATCTGCTGAACGAAATGGACAATCTAATGAGTACAGAATACTGATTGAGAATAAATCGAAGAAAGACGAAGGTAATAAGAAGTAGCAGAAAAGAGAACAGCGAGAAACTAACTCAACATCAGGATTTTCTTTTGGTAAGGTTCTATGGGACCAAACTGCTGAGGTCATCGGTCCCTAGGCTTACAAACTAATTAAACTAACTTAAATTAACGTATGCTAAGGACAACACACACACACACATGACAGAAGCGCAACCCTTCCGCAAATTTCTGCAGATTTCAATGCTGAGCCATCATCGATATGGGCTTTCGGAGGCGAAGGCTCACTCGTGTATCCTTGATGACTGCAAGACACAAAGCTGTACGCCGCGCCTGCGCCCATCAACAACGACATTGGACTTTTGAAGACTCAAAACACGTTGCCTGGTCGGACGAGTCTCGTTTCAAATTGTATCGATCGGATGGACGAGTGGGGGTATGGAGACAACCTCACGAAGCCATGAAATCTACATGTCAGCAGGGTACTGTTCAAACTGGTGGATACTCTGTAATGGTGTGGACCGTGTGCAGTTAGAGTGATATGGAACCCCTTATACGTCTAGAAACGAGTCTGACAAGTGACACATACGTAAGCATCCTGTCTGATCACCTGTATCCATTCATATCCATTGTGCATTCCGACGGACTTGGGCAATTCCAGCAGGACAATGCGACACCCCACACGTCCAGAATTGCTACAGAGTGACTCCAGGAATACTTTTCTGTGTTTAAACACTTCCGTTGGGCACCAGACTGCGCAGATATGAACACTATTGAGCATATCTGGGAAGCCTTGCAATGTACTGTTCAGAAGAGATCTCCACCCCCTCCTACAGTTTTATGGAGAGCCCTGTAAGGTTTCATGATGTCAGTTGCCTCCAGCACTACTTCAGACATTAATCGAGACCATACCACGTCGTGTTGCAGCAGTTCTGCGTGCTTGCGGGGTCCTACATGAGATTATCCAGGCGTACGAATTTCCTTGGCTCTTCATTGTGCTGCAAAAATAGATGTAAGTATGCATGTTCGTTCCGCATCTCCTCCTAAACCACTGAATCTATTTCAACCACACTTGAAAGAACCACTGTGTAGTAAGAACAACTTACCTTTCAAAGGGCTGAGGTTGGAGGCGAAAAGGAAGCGTAGCTCACGACCAGCAAATTGCCGGACTCTATTCATCCAGTATCTGAATATGAGAGCGCTTAGCGACTTCCAACAAACTTCACACATAATTTTAAACCTTTACGAGACTACGTCTCGCACAAACACCCCAGAAATTGATGAAGCAGGAAAAGCTTATCGCTCACTACATTCTCGCTGTTCTTACTGTAAACCTTTCAATTTATTACTTCTTTACTAATAATTCTAGTCACAACATGTTCCGCAGACAGTATTCACATATGACCGTACCAGCAAAAATAGATCATTGTCAGACTCATAGTTCCGGAGACTTGACGTTATAAGCACTGACATGCGTGAAAAACCGTCGTGTCGTGCATGACGTTTTAATATAGCACTTCGTTATTATTGACTCTGTTCGTAACAAATTTCACAGGAATTGTGCATTTCACCACTGGTTATATCAGCGACATTCTATTATTGTACAATATATAGTTCTGGTGATATGATGTCATAAACATTGAGCTGCGTGAACGAAACTGCAGGACAAGATTCGCTAGAGGTACACGTGAAATACGTGTGCAAATATGTATGAAATGTGCTAAATATTTGTGAAACATATTTGTCGTGCGTATGCGGGCAAATCCGCGGGTAAAAAACTCCATCTAATCCCGAATTCGATTTGAAGCAAAAATGGTACACATATTACTTACTATAAGGAAAGACAGTGTAGTAGTAACCAGCAACCTCCTATTGGGGTGAGAGTGATGACGTGGAGACAGAAGGGGGAAGGAAGAGGTAGATAGACAGAGAGGGGAAGAAGGACATGAATACAGATATGGTGGAGGACGACATGGACAGAGAGAGGGGAGGGAGAAATGGACAGATAAAGGGAAGAAAAGGGAAGATTAGGAGTTGGGCACTGAGAGGGAGGAGTAGTATATGGATAGGGAAAGGAATATGGGGAGATGGACAGATAGAAGGAAAAGAGGAGACTGACTGAGAGGAGAGGATGAGGCGGATTGGGATAGGGGAGGAAGGGACGGACTGAGAGAGAGGGAGGAAGAGATGGACTGAGAGAGAAGGGAGGATAGATGAACAGAGAGAGAAAGAAGAGGAGATGGGCGGAGAGAGTAGGACAGGGAGATGGATTGAGAGAGGAGGGGGAAGGAAGTGAACAACAGAAGGAAATTGGCAGAGAGATGGAAGAGGAGACGGACGAATAGAGAGAGGGAAGAGGAGATGGACAGAGAGGGGGAAGGACGAGATGAACAGAGGGGAGGGGGGAGGAAGAGATAGGCAGAGAGTGGCTTGAATTAATAGAACTGGAATACATGCACACTTGGGGAATGCCAGTTATTCAGATAGTCCTTTCATAAAACATTTTAGTTTTTTCAAAAATTTTGTTTATGTTCAAGTTCTGTTCAGAAACCATGAAATACAACGTTTGAAAATATCGATCGGTATTCTATTGTTGGGAGTATACACAGGGTGATCAAAAAGTTAGTATAAATTTCGAAACTGAATAAATCGCGGAATAATGTAGACAGAGAGGTACAAATTGACACAGATGCTTGGAATGACATGGGGTTTTATTAAAACCGAAAAAAATACAAAAGTTCAAAAAATGTCCGACAGATGGCGCTTCATCTGATCAGAATAGCAATAATTAGCATAGCAAAGTAAGACAAAGCAAAGATGATGTTCTTTACAGGAAATGCTTAATATGTCCACCATCATTCCTTAACAATAGCTGTAGTCGAGGAATAATGTTGAGAACAGCACTGTAAAGTATGTCTGGAGTTATGGTGAGGCATTGGCGTCGGATGTTGTCTTTCATCATCCCTAGAGATGTCGGTCCACACGACACACTTGCGACTTCAGGTAACTCCAAAGCCAATAATCGCACGGACTGAGGTCTGGGGACCTGCGAGGCCAAGCATGATGAAAGTGGTGGCTGAGCACATGGTCATCACCAAACGACGCGCGCAAGAAATCTTTCACGTGTCTAGCAATATGGGGTGGTTCTAATAAAACCCCATGTTATTCCAAGCATGTGTGTCAATTTTTACCTATCTATCTATATTATTCCGTGGTTTATTAAGTTTTCAAACTTATACTGACTTTTTTATCACCCGGTAGATCAAGAAAAAACAGAGATGGTTTAAATTTATGGTGTAAATTGTTATTTATTTTATTTCTTCAACGTGAAAGAAAGAATTCCACAATTTCTATACCAATGTAACATTTTGTACCCAAAATACGTAGGCCTTGAAGAGATGAACTTCTTGATATTTCATTTACACAACTAGCAGCAGCTATTCACGAAATATTTTAATTTTCCGTCAAATCACTAATTAAGTTTTTCTTAATTACCCTTATTGCTTCCTAGGAATTAAATATTTTTTCTCAGAAGTAGACCTCACTGTGGTTAATTTGATACCCAATTTGTCCATTTCTCACTCTTAGTACGGCTATGAAAATTTGTACAATAAAACACTGTGTAATTTATGTGAAGCCTTGTTTTCTCTCTGCTCAGATACATGATCATAAGAAGCTGATCTCAGATCCCTAAAGGTGTACGACGAACGATGTAGCTTACAGAGTAAAGTTAGGTAAACCCAGTACGAGAGGTCACTAAGATTCTCATCCAGCTCCAGATTCTCATCCAGCTCCAGCAGCAGGATTAAGTTTTGACATGTACCTTTTGTGTCTTAATGCAGCAAATCTGCCCTTTGTCTTCGCTAAACTTTACACGAGATCCACGCAGATGAAGAGGTACGGTCGTACACGAGCGTTGCTACGGTGTGGCTGCGGCCTCTCCGTGGCGCTGTGTTTTGTGCTGAGGCGGCTACGACACAGGCAGCTGCTGAAACGTTTCGGCGCCTTTGTTTCTGGAATTTGAATGATAATAGCAGCCGCGCCGCCGCCCGGCTTACGACGGCTTTTGTGTTTGCGTTTTGTTCGCGCGTCGTTCTTGTGCCCCTCGAGGACCCGGCTCGAGTTCTGCACGGAAGCCTATCGCCGGGTCGCATCTCCTCGCCCTGGGCCAATTTGTCTCGGGTGCACATCGTTAAATTGTTGAACCTCTACCGCAACTCGCGAGACTAACATTCGATACTAGACACCGCGAAAACCTTACCAAGTAATTAGCCTGAAGCAATAACTTGGTGTGTTACGGTATATGTTGTACAGGGTGATTCAAAAAGAATACCACAACTTTAGGAATTTAAAACTCTGCAACGACAAAAGGCAGAGCTAAGCACTATCTGTCGGCGAGTTGAGGGAGCTATAAAGTCTCATATAGTTGTACATTTGTTCGCTTGAGGCGCTGTTGACTAGGCGTCAGCGTCAGTTGATGCTAAGATGGCGACCGCTCAACAGAAATCTTCCACAATCAACTGTATGGAGAGTCCTACGAAAAAGGTTAGTTATGAAACCTTATCGTCTGAAATTGGTTCAAGCACTGTCTGCAGCTGATAGGATTAAAAGAATCGATTTCTGTGATTTTATCCTTGCTCAAATGGAAACAGATGAATCTTTCGTTTCAAAGATTGTGTTTAGTGATGAAGCAACTTTCCACACTAACGGGAAAGTCAACCGTCACAATGTCTGTATATGGGGCACTGAGAATCCGCGGGAAACAACTCAGTATGAACGTGACTCGCCTAAGGTGAACGTTTTCTGTGCCATTTCAGCCAATAAAGTTTTTGGTCCCTTTTTCTTCGAAGGTGCTGCTGTAACTGGACTACAGTATCTGGAGATGTTAGAGAATTGGCTGTTCCCTCAGCTCGAACAAGAAGCACAACAATTCATATTTCAGCAGGATGGAGCGCCACCACATTGCCACTTATCTGTCCGTAAGTACCTGAACGTCAACTACCCGAGGCGACGGATCGGCCGCCAGGCAGCCCGTGACAGAGCACTTCATCACTGGCCTCCAAGAAGCCCTGATCTTACCCCCTGCGATTTTTTCTTATGGGGGTATGTTAAGGATATGGTGTTTCGGCCACCTCTCCCAGCCACCACTGATGATTTGAAACGAGAAATAACAGCAGCTATCCAAACTGTTACGCCTGATATGCTACAGAGAGTGTGGAACGAGTTGGAGTATCGGGTTGATATTGCTCGAGTGTCTGGAGGGGGCCATATTGAACATCTCTGAACTTGTTTTTGAGTGAAAAAAACCTTTTTAAATACTCTTTGTAATGATGTATAACAGAAGGTTATATTATGTTTCTTTCATTAAATACACATTTTTAAAGTTGTGGTATTCTTTTTGAATCACCCTGTATAATGCGAAATTACAAAGAAGTAAAAATTTCAGACAGTCAAGATCTCTATAGTACAGCTTTTATTTTAATTACCGATTTCAGCAAGTTATGTTATCATTTGTAAAAAAAATATTTTTCTACAGCGATCTTGGCTGTTTGAAACTGTTACTTTTAATTTCATATTAATCTAGATCGCCCCTATAGTGGAAGAAAATGAAGCACATATAGTTTCATGAATAGCACGTCCATCGGCTGTCTACATTCCGGTTTTTATTTCCGACATGTATTCCGAAACTAAAGCTGCGTAGTCAAGGTTCCCAAGATTCACATGAGGATTACCTCCATGACTGGTGAAGCAGTCGCGCCTGAGGGATGTTAAGTTTTTATATAAAAGAAAAAAATTATGAACGTTACTATAACCAAACCACAGTCCCTGCATAGTGCGGACATCTGCTTCACTAGTGGCTCATGACGAAATACCTCCAAGTTGTTTGATTTTCATTGCACGTATCGTCAATAAACGCAAGTTTGGAACCATTGATTATTTTATGAAATATAGCCAGCTTTACCTATGATTCTAGACCAAAGTTTCACTTCTTTATGCTGAGAAAACGAAGACGAAGCATAACAGAACCATCCAAATTTTTCTGATTACACTGTACTGTCTCCCACCAAGTTCAGGCAAAATTCAACTACGGAAAATACTGAACAGAGCTAGTATGAAAGTAGGCCTAAAAATCAGTTATAATAAGACTAAAGTAATGAACATCTGTTGAGCTTTTGTATTTAGGGCACTGGAAGATAGTAAATTATTGGACAGATAAAAAATGTACAATAGAGCAAAAGTGGTTTGCAGCACATTTGATAATCTAAATATAGTTTTCAAACTGACGATATCACTATCTCTGAAACGATGTTACCAGTTCTGACTTATAAGAGTTGCATTTAGACTTTTAATGATAAAACCACTCAGAACCGTATGTTGTTCAACAAGCAACGGTGAGATGCTTGTTGGAATTATTTGCAGGTACGGGAGGACACACAAATGGACCAGTGAATAAACCAGAGTAGAAGATGTAATCATGACTGCAATGAAAATGAAATGAAGTGGAGGAGGATAGAACATGTAGCCCACGAAATGAGTATTAGTTGTCCATGGAAGTTCCTCAATGGATACCAAGAAATGTGTAAAGGAGAACAGATCCCCCTTGGTACACGAAACGGTCCAGAACACTATTACAGAACCAACGAAAAAAGCACGCCAAATTTAAACGAAAGCAGAATCTCAAAGACTGCCGATCTTTTACCATCATCATCATCATGTAAGACTGATTATGCCTTTCAGCGTTCAGTCTGGAGCATAGCCCACCTTATACAGTTCCTCCATGATCCCCTATTCAGTGCTAACATTGGTGCCTCTTCTGATGTTAAACCTATTACTTCAAAATCATTCTTAACCGAATCCAGGTACCTTCTCCTCGGTCTGCCACGACTCCTCCTACCCTCTACTGCTGAATCCATCAGTCTCTTGGGTAACCTTGCTTCTCCCATGCGTGTAACATGACCCCACCATCTAAGCCTGTTCGCCCAGACTGCTACATCTATAGAGTTCATTCCCAGTTTTTCTTTGATTTCCTCATTGTGGACACCCTCCTGCCATTGTTCCCATCTACTAGTACCTGCAATCATCCTAGCTACTTTCATATCCGTAACAACAAAGTTGGTCGAAAGATTGAACGGTGCACAGATAACTTAGTCTTGGTACTGACTTCCTTCTTGCAGAAGAGAGTAGACCGTAGCTGAGCGCTCACTGCATTAGCTTTGCTACACCTCGCTTCCAGTTCTTTCACTATGTTGCCATCCTGTGAGAATATGCATCCTAAGTACTTGAAACCGTCCACCTGTTCTAACTTTGTTCCTCCTATTTGGCACTCAATCCGTTTATATTTCTTTCCCACTAACATTACTTTCGTTTTGGAGATGCTAATCTTCATACCATAGTCCTTACATTTCTGATCTAGCTCTGGAATATTACTTTGCAAACTTTCAATCGAATCTGCCATCACAACTAAGTCATCCGCATATGCAAGACTGCTTATTTTGTGTTCACATATCTTAATCTCACCCAGCCAGTCTACTGTTTTCAACATACGATCCATAAATAATATGAACAACAGTGCAGACAGGTTGCAGCCTTGTCTTACCCCTGAAACTACTCTGAACCATGAACTCAATTTACCGTCAACTCCAACTGCTGCCTGACTATCCATGTAAAGACCTTTAATTGCTTGCAAAAGTTTGCCTCCTATTCCATAATCTTGTAGAACAGACAATAACTTCCTCCTAGGAACCCGGTCATATGCCTTTTCTAGATCTATAAAGCATAGATACAATTCCCTCTTCCACTCATAACACTTCTCCATTATTTGCCGTAAGCTAAAGATCTGGTCCTGACAACCTCTAAGAGGCCTAAACCCACACTGATTTTCATCCAATTGGTCCTCAACTAATACTCGCACTTTCCTTTCAACAATACCTGAGAAGATTTTACCCACAACGCTGATTAAAGAGATACCTCTGTAGTTGTTGCAATCTTTTCTGTTTCCATGTTTAAAGATTGGTGTGATTACTGCTTTTGTCCAGTCTGATGGAACCTGTCCCAACTCCCAGGCCATTTCAATTATCCTGTGTAGCCATTTAAGACCTGACATTCCACTGTATTTGATGAGTTCCGACTTAATTTCATCCACCCCAGCCGCTTTATTGCACTGCAATCTATTGACCATTTTCTCCACTTCCTCAAATGTGATCCTATTTCCATCATCATTCCTATCCCATTCTACCTCGAAATCTGAAACATTACTGATCGCATTTTCACCTACATTGAGCAACTCTTCAAAATATTCCCTCCATCTGCCCAAGGCATCCACAGGATTCACCAGCAGTTTTCCTGACCTGTCCAAAATACTTGTCATTTCCTTCTTACCTCCCTTTCGAAGACTGCTAATTACACTCCAGAATGGTTTTCCAGCAGCTTGATCCATAGTCTCCAACCTGTTTCCAAAGTCTTCCCACGATTTCTTCTTGGATGCTGCAATTATCTGTTTTGCTTTGTTTCTTTCTTCAACATAACTTTCTCTGTCTACCTGGGTTCTGGTATGTAGCCATTTTTGATACGCCTTCTTTTTCCTTTTACAGGCTGCCTTGACTGTATCATTCCACCAAGCTGTTTGCTTCATCCTACTTTTACACACTACTGTTCCAAGACATTCTTTAGCCACTTCTAGTACTGTGTCCCTGTACCTTGTCCATTCCTTTTCCAATGACTGTAATTGACTACATTCAACTAACTGGTACCTTTCTGAGATCGCTGTTATGTACTTGTGCCTGATTTCCTTATCCTGAAGTTTCTCCACTCTTATCCTCCTACATATCGACCTGACCTCCTGCACTTTCGGCCTCACAATCCCAATTTCACTGCAGATTAAATAATGATCTGTGTCATCAAAGAATCCCCTGAATACACGTGTGTCCCTCACAGCCTTCCTGAATTCCTGATCTGTTATTATGTAGTCAATGACAGATCTGGTTCCCCTGCCTTCCCAAGTATACCGGTGAATGTTCTTATGTTTAAAAAAGGAGTTTGTGATTACTAAGCCCATACTGGCACAGAAATCCAAGAGTTGTTTCCCGTTCCTGTTGGCCTCCATATCCTCTCCAAATTTACCCATAACATTTTCATACCCTTCTGTTCGATTTCCAATCCTGGCGTTAAAATCACCCATGAGCAGAACACTGTCCTTGTCCTTTACTCTAACAACTACATCACTGAGTGCCTCATAAAAACTATACATCTTATCTTGATTTGTCCCTTCACAAGGCGAATATAATGACACAATCCTAATTTTCTTGCTAGACACTGTCAAATCTATCCACATCAGTCGTTCGTTTACATACCTTATTGCAACTACGCTGGGTTCCATTTCTTTCCTGATGTAAAGCCCTACACCCCATTGTGCTATTCCTACTTTGACTCCTGACAGGTAGACCTTGTATTCTCCCACTTCCTCTTCTTTCTCACCCCTTACCCGAATGTCACTAACAGCTAAAACGTCCAGCCCCATCTTACTTGCAGCCTCTGCCAGCTCTACCTTCTTCCCAGAGTAGCCCCCATTGATATTAATAGCTCCCCATCTCATTACCATTTGTTTTCCAAGTCGTATCTTAGGAGTCCCTGGTTTGTCAGTTAGAGGTGGGACTCCGTCACCTCCAAAGGTCCGAGGCGTTTTGCTCTGATTGTTGCCAGCATCATATTTAAAGTACCAGGGAAGCAGGTTGCTAGCCTTACTTGCCCAGAGTCCCATTGGGTTTTACCCCTAACGGCTGAGGGACTAACCGATGGATTTGGTAGTCTTTGCCGTATGAGCACAAAGGTGACCACGACTCAGAATATGTCTGAGATGCCCAGCCTTATTCCAAAGTAACTGGTATCCCGACTGTCGGGACCACTTACTTGGCCACTCATATGTTGCCCGTGGTTCATGAACTAGGACATGACTACAGGAACCCACACCATGAACCACCGATCTTTTACAGGAGTTCGAAATTTAGCGCGGACTTCAATGCGCGATGCTTATAATAGTTTTCACAACGAAACTTTTTCTCGTTACCTGGCAGAAAATCCAAAGAGATTCTGATCGTATGTAAAGTATGCTAGCTGCAAGATACAATCAATGCTTTTGCTGCGCGATAGCAACGGAAGTACTATGGACGACAGTGCTGCCAAAACAGGGTTAACTAAACACAGCTTCCGAAATTCCTTCACGCAAGAATACGAAGTAAGTATTGCGGAATTCGAATCACGTACAACTGCCAACATGAGTAACGTAGAAGTAGATATCCTTGGAGTAGTAAAGCAACTTAAGTCACTTAATAAAAGTAAGTCTTCCGCTCCAGACTGTATGCCAATTAGGTTCCTTTCAGAGTATGCTGATACAATAGCTCCGTACTTAACAATACAATCGCTCGCTAGACGACAGGTCCATAACCAATTACTGGAAGGTTGCACAGGTCACATCAGTATTCAAGAAAGGTGGTAGGAGTAATCCACTAAATTACAGGCCCATATCATTAACGTCAATATGGAAATGGATTTTGGAACATCTATTTTGTTCTAACATTATGAATTACCTCTACAAGAACTGTCTATTGACACACAGTCAACTCGTATTTTGAAAACATCTTTATTCTGAAACACAACCAGCTCTTTACTCACATGAAGTGTTGGCTACTACTAACAAAAGATTTCACACTGATTCCGTATTTCCAGAAGGCTTTCCACACTACCAGACAAACGGCTTGTTGTGAAATTGCGTGCTTATGGAATATCGTCTCAGTTATGTGACTGGATTTGTGATTTCCTGTCAGAGAGGTCACAGATCGTAATAATGGACGGAAAGTCATCGAGTAAAACGGAAGTGATTTAAGATGCCCCCAGGCTAGTGTTTAGGCCCGCTGCTGTTCCTTATCTATGAAAACGATTTAGGAGATAACATGAGCAGCCGTCTTAGGATGTTTGAAGACGATGCTGTCCCTTATCGTCCACTAAGCTCATCAGAACATAAAAAACAAATTGCAAAACAGTTTAGAAAAGATATGTGTATGGTGCGAAAATTGGCAATTGACCCTAAATAATGAAAAGCGTGAGATATTCCACATGAGTGCTAAAAGGAGTCCGTTAAACTTCGGTTACACGATAAATCAGTCAGATCTAAAGACCGTAAATTCAACTAAATACCTAGGAATTAAAATTACAAACAATTTAAATTGGAAAGAATAGACAGAAAATGTTTAGAAGGCAAACCAAAGACTGCGTCTTATTGGAATAACACTTAGAATATGCAACAAAACTGCTAAAGAGGCTGCCTACACTGCGCTTGTCCATCCTTTTTTGTAGTACTGCTGTGCGGTCTTTGATCCTTACCAGAGAGGATTAACGAAGTACATCGAGTAAGTTCAAAGAAGAGCAGCGGAACAGGGGAGAGAGTGTCACAAACATGATACAGGATTTGGGGTCATCATAATTAAAACAAAGGCCTTTTTCCTTGCGGCGGAAGCTTCTCACGAAATTTCAATCAGCAAAATAGCTGAAGAATGTAACGCATGGTGAAGCCTGTAGGAGGCCTTTATCCAGCAGTGGACGTCGAATGTGTGAGAGTAACGTCTTATGGCATGACTGGCTGGGAGACCCCGAAGAGCAGGTTCAGTTGTCTAACTGCATAGTTTTCTCCTATCCTTCGCGCCCGCAGCCACCTTTCCTTATGGAAGTATGAGAGTTATGTGGGTAAGCGTATCTGTCAAGTGGAGGCGTGTGTGTGTAGAATGTAGTGTTACGTTCGTGTTGGAGATGATGATGATGATGATGATGATGGTCCTGTCAGGTAAGACAGCCTACAGCCCTTAGTAGTGGGACTGGTTGTAGGATGGACCGACCTGAAAACATAAGAACAGCTCTGAAGTGTCTGGAAACATTTCAACAAAACGTGGTACACATGTGACTTTCTGCCTCTAAAAAAAAAAAAGTAGTTCAGTGGCGGTTGAGCAGTACTAGTTCCAATAGGACTGCTGGTGGTGGTGATGATGACGGCTATGATGAGAACAGGGTGACCCAAAACTAATAGATCTATGTTAAGGTTGAATATTTAACTTCCGGGATTGATTGGCTAATTGGTGGCAGTCACAAAGACGTATCAACACTTGATACCAGGTGTAAAGGTAAGAGCTTGCTACGCAGTAAGATGCTTGTTACATTAGGACACAGCTGACAGATATCAGATGGGACACTGATAATGACCGTAAAGTCAACACTTTTACATCCAAAATATCATTTCGCCAAGCTCTTAACTGCAATAAATTTTATTGTGCCAACCTAATTAGTGCGGTAATAATGTCTTGCGTTTTTAATATTCGTGAAATTGTCTTAGAAGATATACTAAGAAAATGGTAACCTACGTTTATAGTAGTTGCAGAATACAGGAAGGTTTTGGAAATTTTAACTGTAATACACTCTTTGAAATTATGAAGCTCGCAACGAGAAATACAGGGACAGAAAAGTTGTCTACAACTTGTGCAAAAACTAGACTGCAGTTTTAATAGTCAAAGGACATGAAAGGGAATAAGTGGTTAAATAGGCAGTGAAACATGTTTTGAACCCTATCCCACATATTATTTAATTTTTATAATGAGCAAACAGTGAAGGAAACATAATAAAAGTTTGAAAAGTGAATTAAACTACAGGGAAAAGAAATGAACATTTGAAGTTTGCCTATGATATTGTAATTCTGTGAGCGATAGAAAAGTGCATGGATGATCAGATGGATGAGATGGATAGTGTATTGAAAAGAAGTTATAAGATTATAAGATGAACATTATGAGAAGTAAAACAAGAGCAACGGAGTGTAGTGTGCTGAGGGAAATAAAGTACGGAATGAGACGTATAAAGCAGTGGAACAGTTTTGCTGTTTGGTCAGCATAGACGCTGACGATGGTAAAAGAGGCCGGATCTCAATAAATCGTCAGTTTAGTACTAAAGGAATGTATAAGGAGGGTAAAGGGTTGGGGTGTAAGCAATCAAGGGGGAGACTAAGGCTCGGCTAAAGTATGCAGATTCATGTTTATGGATGTTGCAGTAGTTAGCAACGGACGGAGAAGCTGGCATAAGATAGACTCCCATGGAGAATTGCATCAAATCAGTCTTCTGATTGAAGATAATACCCAAACATGTAGCTTTATTCATATCCAAAAGACACTAGGGCTCATTTACATTTCCACATCTGCATTACTTTCTCTTTTTAGTTCGTTGTTTTAGCAGTGTTTCTGCTTTATAAAGCAGGCTGAAATACGGACTCACTGGATGTAGCCGTATGTGTAGTACTGTTGCTTCACGTATTGGAAGTGGTATATTCCTCAAACCACGTCTTCAATTGAACTATTACTAAATTATTACAACGTATATCAGTAACATTTTAATTTCCCTCTCAACACAAAAACGCGACACTTAACTATATATGTCTGCCCTATTCGACACTCAACTACGAAGTGTCCGTTCCACTCGCTCATCATACTGAGAAGTTAGCTGTTCACATTATTTAACGCAGTTATTGTATGTTAATTCTTACTACTTCAAGTTTAAGGGGATTTCTGTCTTATTATAATATTTGCAATTTTCGAATAATATATATATATATATATATATATATATATATATATATATATATGTGTGTGTGTGTGTGTGTGTGTGTGTGTGTGTGTGTGTGGTGTGTGTGTGTGTGTCACTTATAAACTCACATGGGAAGTATTTTTTTTTTCTTGAATATAATCTACACTGGCTGAAAATGTTAAAATTTTTACTTGCATTACTTCAAGATCTAATAAAATCGGTAATTTTTTCATATAGAAGGCTGCGGATTGCTGTGTTATGAAGGTCATGTCGAGAAGAGGATGGGCACCAGGTTGAGGAAGTTGAGACAAAGTTTGAGAGACAAGAAACTTTCTCATGGTAAAGCCATAAGAGGCAGGCTGACAGACGAAATGGTTGATGAACTACAGTAATATTATGAAATGCCCCTTAGAAATAGCACTGAGGACTTGTTGAAAAAGAAGCAGGCAGTGTAGGCTACTGTAGGGAAGCAGCCTACTCACGCCATATAAAATTCACATCGGTCTTTCCATTGTGTGCCAGCCTAGTCCGCTGTAACTAGATCTGACGTCATAAATGTTGCGCAATACTTTAAAAATCAAGTAAATAACCTGAAAAGTTTCTAGCATGTCAGGAGTAATACTAAATCAATATGTGTTGAATATCAGTTCTATAACTTTAACCATTTCCGAAATTTGGACGTTTTTCTGTAAAAATCATTGGCGCATCAGAAAAGAGCTAGAAACTTAAAAATTTATATTTGGATTCCTTTTGCATAATAATTTAGCAGAAACAGTATTCTGGATCTCATAAATTAAAATTTTAGTTGAAATGTATGATTTTCTGGTTTTTGTCTTAGAAATTAAGGAAGCAAGATAGATTAAGTAGGCGAATAAATAAGGCTAGGATGTTTAAATTTAAGTAGAAGAGGGATCCGCTATAATCATAAAGATGTGAGAAGTTTCAATTGAATAACTGTAAAACTATAGCGATAGAGTATCTCCAAAGGGCAAGTTCAGAGCTCGTCTACTGCGAGTCGTGTAATTAAATTAATTCTCTCGCCCAAAATATTTTACTTAGCCACGTCAGACTTTTATTATGATTACTTACCTGTGTACTGAATGCACATTTAAATTGAGAGCTTCATCGGCCATCAGCAAAGGAAGCGATGCTTTATTCAATAACTTAAAGTGGTGCATTACTAGCCCAGCAGCTAGTCGGGAGAGCAATTTTGATCAGGCGTTCCCTTAGCCGTCCGCACCGCGGCTTTATATATAAGAACGCTGCGCGAGAGAAAAAGGCCCCAGTTCTCTCCAGACGCTGAATAGCACACCACCTGTGCCGGGAGTCGCGTCGCGTCGGTATCATTGCTATAAACAGCCTCGGATGCCGTAATAAGTTACTCGGGATACGCGTAACCATGAAATCGTTTTCGAGTGAAGTGTTAATTCTGGGATGAGTTTAATGATCTATCTTCAGTTTTCGTATGCCGTATTTTCACGTGCCGTCGCGGGACAGACATTCTACCATTATCTAGCGTGGCGTTTGGTGGACATAATCATCAAATTATGGCGAGCGTTCACTTAAACAGTTAATTTGAACAGTTATAGTTGCATCAGCGCATTAGACTCTGAACTGCTCTGGTAGTTGGATTGTGTGGATCCTTTTTGGTCTGTGACTTTCACAATATAGTGAACATTTTAGAGAGAATCGTTTTCTTCTATTATGAATCCCAGACAATCTCCTAATTCCTCAGAGCTATAAGCTGTAGCTATAAATGTATTTCTCAGGTGAAGTGGGCACTGGGAATTCTTATTACAGGCTTCACGTTTTGCTAATCACTTTCTGGGTGCCAATATCGTAGTTAGAGAGCCAGTGTTGAGAACGGCAAAAGACTGCATAAATAATAGAAACATTTAACAACAATTAATTCCACCTGCCGCCCCACATATGGTTAATCGGCTGGGAAATGCATCTTTTCTACATTACATTCTCTATTTATAAAACACCAATAAATTCCACCCGCCGCCCCACATACGGTGAATGTGCCGGGAAATGCATCTTTTCTACATTACATTCTACATTCATTTAACAACAATTATTCCACCCGCCGCCCCACACTACCTTCTTTCATAGACTGTCAACTGATGGAAAACCAGTACACTACCTTTGCTCTCCTCGACCTGATTCAAGGTGCAATTACCGCAATGCCCAGTACTCAAACAGTTCATACAGCCATAAACATTCCATCACAGCAGCAGTCATGGATATCATAAAACATATTGACAGAGACCTGGAATATCCTGAATTGGTGAAGAAGTGTCTGCATGATCAGACTCAAAAACCCGAATGAGTCGTTCAATAATCTTATATGGACTCACTTACCAAAAAATATCTTTGTTGAAATGAAGACACTAAAGTGGGGGTTCAGTGATGCTGTTATTGCTTTTAATGATGGCAACATTGGTAGGGTGAAAGTGCGACAACATATGGGAATTAATCCTGGAGCAAACTGCATCAGAGAACTTGAACTGATGAACGAGGTTCGTATTGATAAAGCAGAGTATGCAGCACAGTTGGCCACTAAGGAGTCCAGAAAAAAGAAAAGAAGAAAAAACTAGGAAAAAGATCAAGAGGACGATATACAGTATGGTGCATAATGCTTCTGAGTCACTAAAAATAAAAAATTAAGCATACATTAAGCTTTAGAAGTCGGTATTGAAAATTTACATTTTCTGTTGCATTTTTCCCTAAATCTCAGAAACCACTTCGAGTAGAGTATTCAAATTTTCAGGGAGTAATAACATACATATCCTGAGTCTACTGCACTGGAAGAAGAACATAATGATATCTACAATTAAAAGTATTTAGGATAACGTACAAAAAAGTACACAAAATTTTAACCATGCAATTAAAAATTTGTATTGCAACTATTGTAGTTCAGTAGAGTCACAACATACAGTTTAATGTCCTGTAAAAGTTTCATGTCAATGACTTCAACAGTGGTTCCTGAAATACAGGGAAGCCAAGTCACTAAATTTAACATTGTCACGATAGGGCGTTGCAACAGCCCTTAATTTATGATCGCGGTTGTATTATTCTTAGGAGAGGAAGTAACTATGTTATCCTCACAACGTCAGCAGTTTATCGTCTAGTTTAAAGGTGTCCTGCATTTATTGTTAATTATGCTAATATTTTCGTATCTATTAACTACTACGGCTGACATTATCTGTAATATTCTTGCACATTCTAGTCTGCACCATATTTTCCCTTCTGCCACTGCTCACAGCGCCTGGTTGCTGTAAAGGATGTCCAAATCTGGCCGGCCATGGTGGCCGAGCGGTTCTAGGCGCTTCAGTCAGGAACCGCGCGACTGCTACGGTCGCAGGTTCGAATCCTGCCTCGGGCATGGATGTGTGTGATGTCTTTAGGTTAGTTAGGTTTACGTAGTTCTAACTCCTAGGGGACTGATGACCTCAGATGTTAAGTCCCATAGTGCTCAGAGCCATTTGAATCATTTTTTGTCCAAATCTGATCCTTGGATTGATAAGGTTACTCCATAGGATTATTACATCTATTTCTTTTCAGTAGTTCTCCACTTCGCACTTTATCTAAACGCTTCGTTTTCTTCGATAGCACCACATTCCGAATGCTTCCACTACTGCATTCCGATGGTCAACATTTCACTTATGTGCAATGTTCTGCTCTAGACTCTGACCTTCAGGGACTTCTTCGTCATTTAAATATCAGTAGCTAATACTAGCAGAGCATTTTATTGAAAAAGAAAGTTTTCTTCGCCTGTGTCAATATAGACTGTCAAACGTACACGGTCACCATATGTAATGAATCTGAAATTGACAAAGACACGTCACGAGAGGGACCTACCGTCATGAAAGAAGCTGGGGAGGATTGTCTTGTCATGAGAGAAGCTGTAACAACAGGATGAGTCGATCAGGAGAGTTAATTGACTTTGAACACAGACTGGTCATTGGATGTCACCTGAGTAACAAATCCGTCAGCCACATCAGAACCCTTCTAAAGCTGTTCTTGCTGAAAGTTGGTGTTATGACTGAAGTGGAAATGCGAGTGAACAATAACAGCTTAACCAATATCAGACGGACCTCATGTACTGACAGATCGAGGTTTGCGGAAAGTAGGTGTCAAGAAACGCATGAAATCAGCGGAAGGGATCCCTCGTGAGTTCCAAAGCGCTACCACCTGTCCAGACAGCATAGTGACTGTGCGTAGGGTGTTAAAACGAGAGGCGTAGAGTGGTCGAACAGTCAAATATTCCTGTAGTCCAGGCTAAGCGACGCTGGAAGTGGCGTAGGGAGCGACGCTGGATGACTGGAAACGAGTGATCTGGAGTGCTGGAGTCACACTGTATCCTGAGACAATGCGATGCAAGTGTCTGGGACTGGCGAATAGCTGGAGAACGCTACCTGCTAGTTGGCAACATGTTCCGTAGATCATTTCAACGATTTTTTTTATCGAAATGGCGTAGGACATGTCGGTTTATAGGATATTCTTACATGGTAAGTGTTAACGTTAATGTACACATTATTGGACAAATGATAAAAAAAATTTTATTGCTGCTCATTGAACTCTTTTCTGAGCCACTGACAGCTTTAACGAAGGGTAGTAAAGGTCATTGTTCCCTCGTGTTGTACGCTTGTACATCAGTGTTCTTCTCAACTTGTGATGGATTATTTGTCATGAACTTCATTATCGAATACATGCATTGAGACGGAGTAGTTAAAATATCTAGCCCTTTGGACAGGTAGCTACATGGGTGAACACCAAATATTATTCTTACTACGCGCTTTTGTGCAATCAGTACTTTCTTTCTGACTGATGTCTACCCCAGGAAATTATTCCGTACAACATTACTGATTGGGAATGTGCGAAATACGTCACGAGGTTGATTGTTTCCAAGAGCAAGAAGACAAAATAGGATGTCAATTTAACTTCGCACACGTACAGATCACTGGCGGCTATGTAAATGAATAGAGTTGCATTTGTCTGTGACTCGTGGAGTTCATTAGTGTAGTTTAACGGAGTACCTGCGAACTTTGTGTGCCATCTTTCATCATTGTTCGGAGGCTAGCGCTTCAGGACTAGGGAATTAAAGTCCTATACGTAGGCTGCTGTTAACACCGCATCACAGGCGGCTGCGGTTGCTGAGATGCCTTAGACGGGAAACATGGCACCTCACTATGTCCAGCGATGAATCGCGATTCTGCTCTACTCCAAATGACCATCGTCGGCGAATATGTCGACGAGCTGGGGAGAAGACACTTTCTTCCAATGCTTTGTAGAGGCACAGAGGTGTTCTTTCAGGCCTCGTGGTGTGGGGGCCCACCGGGTATGACTTAAGGTCACACCCGTCACGACTGGGGGAACTCTGACGGCACAACGCTTCTTCAAATACATCCTACGTCCTCGAGAGTTATGTGTAGTGCGACAGTAGCGCGGTGCTATTTCTCAATAGGAGCATGCTCGTCCACACATGGTACCTATCTCTATGAACTGTCTACATGCTGTTGAGGTATACCTGCGACCAGCAAGATTGGAAGATCTGTTCCCGGTAGAGCGTGCGTGGGAACAGCTCGGATGCCAACTTCGTCCCGGGGCAATAACCAGGATATCAAGGACCAGTTACAACAGCTGTGGGCCAGCTTGCTCACGAGAGACTACAACGGCTTTATGACACTCATCTCGACGAATCATTGCTTGTATCCAGGCCAGTGGGGTTGCAACGTCGTCATTATAAATGGTCTCATACTGGTAAGTACCATACAAACTTGACTCGGTTTTACAATCACCGTTTTATAATCACCGAATTAACATCACACACTCTCTCAACCCTTGAAGTTCGTATCCTTACCTCATCCCGTTCCGAGTGCGCCTTTTTTGTCCATTTACGTATCAAATGGTTTAAATGGCTCTAAGAACTATGGGACTTAACCCTGAGGTCATCAGTCCCCCTAGACGTAGAACTATTTAAACCTAACTAACCTAAGGACATCACACACATCGATGCCCGAGGCAGGAGTCGAACCTGCGACCGTAGCAGCAGCGAGGTTTCGGACTGAAGCGCCTAGAACCGCTCGGCCACAAAGGCCGGCATTCGCGCATCCAACGAGGGAAAAATTGCTGCCTATAGAGGGTAATGTTTCGCACCGTGCACAAACTCTAGTGATTGATCGATGAGAGGATACGGAACAAAAAAAATGTGATGAACTTACACTCCTGGAAACTGAAATAAGAACACCGTGAATTCATTGTCCCAGGAAGGGGAAACTTTATTGACACATTCCTGGGGTCAGATACACCACATGATCACATTGACAGAGCCACAGGCACATATACACAGGCAACAGAGCATGCACAATGTCGGCACTAGTACAGTGTATATCCACCTTTCGCAGCAATGCAGGCTGCTATTCTCCCATGGAGACGATCGTAGAGATGCTGGATGTAGTCCTGTGGAACGGCTTGCCATGCCATTTCCACCTGGCGCCTCAGTTGGACCAGCGTTCGTGCTGGACGTGCAGACCGCGTGAGACGACGCTTCATCCAGTCCCAAACATGCTCAATGGGGGACCGATCCGGAGATCTTGCTGGCCAGGGTAGTTGACTTAGACCTTCTAGAGCACGTTGGGTGGCACGGGATACATGCGGACGTGAATTGTCCTGTTGGAACAGCAAGTTCCCTTGCCTGTCTAGGAATGGTAGAACGATGGGTTCGATGACGGTTTGGATGTACCGTGCACTATTCAGTGTCCCCTCGACGATCACCAGTGGTGTACGGCCAGTGTAGGAGATCGCTCCCCACACCATGATGCCGGGTGTTGGCCCTGTGTGCCTCGGTCGTATGCAGTCCTGATTGTGGCGCTCACCTGCACGGCGCCAAACACGCATACGACCATCATTGGCACCAAGGCAGAAGCGACTCTCATCGCTGAAGACGACACGTCTCCATTCGTCCCTCCATTCACGCCTGTCGCGACACCACTGGAGGCGGGCTGCACGATGTTGGGGCGTGAGCGGAAGACGGCCTAACGGTGTGCGGGACCGTAGCCCAGCTTCATGGAGACGGTTGCGAATGGTCCTCGCCGATACCCCAGGAGCAACAGTGTCCCTAATTTGCTGGGAAGTGGTGGTGCGGTCCCCTACGGCACTGCGTAGGATCCTACGGTCTTGGCGTGCATCCGTGCGTCGCTGCGGTCCGGTCCCAGGTCGACGGGCACGTGCACCTTCCGCCGACCACTGGCGACAACATCGATGTACTGTGGAGACCTCACGCCCCACGTGTTGAGCAATTCGGCGGTACGTCCACTCGGCCTCCCGCATGCCCACTATACGCCCTCGCTCAAAGTCCGTCAGCTGCACATACGGTTCACGTCCACGCTGTCGCGGCATGCTACCAGTGTTAAAGACTGCGATGGAGCTCCGTATGCCACGGCAAACTGGCTGACACTGACGGCGGCGGTGCACAAATGCTGCGCAGCTAGCGCCATTCGACGGCCAACACCGCGGTTCCTGGTGTGTCCGCTGTGCCGTGCGTGTGATCATTGCTTGTACAGCCCTCTCGCAGTGTCCGGAGCAAGTATGGTGGGTCTGACACACCGGTGTCAATGTGTTCTTTTTTCCATTTCCAGGAGTGTACATTGTTACAGAGACTGCTGTTTAATACGCGCAGTACGATGCAGCCACAGTTACAGTGTGTGTTGAAAATGGTTTCCCAGGGCCTCAATGCATGGGCGCATGCCCCGTAGCATGTTCTTCCTCACAAGTTCACACTGGCCAGGCTGCATCCGAACTGTCAAAGGCAGCTTGAATGCGCTGCTGCCGTTTCTCCACATCTCAATTGGCCTCTGCCTACACGATACTTTTGAGATGGCTCCACAACCATAAATCGCACGGACTGAGATCCGTTGAGTGAGCAGGCCCTGCAACTGGACCCCCTTGTCCGATCCATCGACCAGGCAAGACGCGATGGAGATGCGACCAGACGTTAACGGCGAAGTGGGCTGGAGCACCACCGTATAGCAGCCACATAACCGTTCTAATCGTCAATGGCACTTCTTCCAGCAAGGGCGGCAAATTCACCCGCAAGGAATGACTGTAGTTCCGGCCTGTTAGGCGGCGTGGAAGGAAGACTGGTCTCAAAATACGGTCCCCAATTAACCAAGCCCACATATTCCGGCTGCATGGATACTCATGATTCGTTCTCCCCATACCATGGGGCCTCTGCCATGAGGGTTCTGCACATTATCCCACAGATGACTGTTATGAAAGTTGAAGATACCATTCCACGTAAAGGTGACCTCGTCTGTAAATAGGATGTATGAAATAAATCCAGGAATCATGGTTGCCCGGTCAAGAAACCAGTGAGGAAACTGCTTCCTATGCGGAAAGTCTGTCGCTAGTAAACCCTGTACACGCTGTAGTAGTACCAATTGTCATGGAGAGTGCTACACACGATCGTCTGGCTTTCCCTGTACTGTCGGGCCAACTCCCTCCTACTGACAAGGCAGTCGACCTTCCACAGTGTTAATCACGTTTTCCTGCAAGTCTTCTGTCCAAACATTTCGAGTACGTTCTTCATGATTTCCTGCTATATGAAACGATCCTGTCTCACGCAAACGGCGAAGCACTTTACAACACTTATATCGATTAGAAGCAGGTTTATATTATGTAACTGTGTATCTGCAATTATGGAGTGTGTGTTCTTTGTTATTCAGACTCCTTGATTTGTGACAGGAAAATTAGAGATTTGTAAAGTATGTATGAAAAAAGCAAAATGATTTGTTAAAATGATAAATTATTATAATATGTGTATGTTCAAAGACAATGTTTATTGAAAGACAATGTTTATTGAAAAATACAATGTTTATAGAAAGCTGGTTCATGCTTAGGGCACTTGTGTTTGTAATATATAAAAGATGTATGGAAGTCCCTCCGCAACAGAAGTGGCATGGCGCGATGTAAAAGGTGGTAAATCATTTTTATTCCAGTCGTTGATCACAATATCAATTCTTTTGACGATGACCGGTTTCAGTCAGTAATGAACATCCTCACATCTTTTCTACGCCATTTTCTAAAGTGATGAGGCCTTAATGGCATCGTCAAAACACGCTTCAGGACATGGTGGAGAAAAGATCTGAGGATGGTCATTACTGACTGACATCGGTCATTGTCAAAAGAATTGATATTGTGATCAAAGACTGGAATAAAAAACATTTGCCAGTATAGGATCGCTGTTCATATACGCCGCTATGTCGCAGCTGGTAAAAGGTGGTTTTGGGGGTCGAACTGAGTGGTTCAAATGGCTCTGAGCACTATGGGACTTAACATCTGAGGTCATCAGTCCCCTAGAACTTAGAATTACTTAAACCTAACCAACCTAAGGACATCACACACATCAATGCCCGAGGCAGGATTCGAACCTGCGACCGTAGCGGTCGCACGGTTCCGGAGTGAAGCACCCAGAACCGCTCGGCCACCGTGGCCGGCTCGAACTGAGTGGCTCCTTGGTGTGAACAGTACGCAGTAAGTGGCTAGCCGTAGCACGGTACGCTTCGACGTTGCGAAGAGAGGTAATTGGAAGCTACTTTGTAAAGGATTTGCCTCGGATGTGGATCTGGCTATTATTTGGTATTCTCGGCAAAAAGCAATGGCTCTAATATGGTTAAACTCCGACTTCAAGAAGAGAGTTTATAGAGCATTCGAGCACCAAGAGCCGTGAGTGCAGTTAGCCGCAGTGTCGCTTGCCACCAATCTTCACCACTGTTCCACTAGCTTCATACAGCCAGTAATGTATGTGGGCATGGACCAGTTAATTTTTGTGTAGTTTTAATAATAATCACTAAAACAAATTT
Organism: Schistocerca cancellata; assembly: GCF_023864275.1. Lineage (NCBI taxonomy): Eukaryota > Metazoa > Arthropoda > Insecta > Orthoptera > Acrididae > Schistocerca > Schistocerca cancellata. The sequence continues at coordinate 1,253,368,250 of NC_064626.1, forward strand.
GTGTCCAGAACCATATGTTATATCCTGATCACAAACCTGAACAGGGTCCTCATCTAAGTGCTACTAAAACTGAGTATCCTGATTTGAATGAACAATTCTTGCATTCAAGTGTTTTAAAGTGATTTCTTTGCCTAATGTAAAAGGAGTAGTAAAAGTTAAGTATCCTTAGTTTATTACAAAGTAAAGTTTTGTAGGAATACAGTGCAAGATTTTGTAAATATTGTTGTCCAAAATACCTACTTCACAAGTGATAAAAAGGCAAAGAAGTTAAGCTCATTTTCCAAAATAGTGTGGTTTTTATTTCCATCATGAATGGTTCCTGTTGTGAAGTTAGTTAAGCCGGGTGTTGTGTTTTATTGTCTTACAAAGTAAATTATGAGCTACTCCAACTGAAATGAACGATTATTTTTTTTTACTTAGTCTTTTTTTTTACTGTAATAATCAGAGAGAGTTGACTAGTGAAACTACACTAGTTTATGGGTCCCCATCATATTCTCGACTTATTAGGAAAAAATTAAACAATTACTGTTGCCTAGGAAAACTGATGTATGTAGAGGAGTTTAAACAGTGTATTTATGATATTATTCATCTTTATTTTTTTAAGTCAGTTACGATAAAAGCCCCCCATGTCCAAATTTAGTTCTGTACTTCATGCAGTATCAGTTCAGTATTTGATTAAGTAGTGATCTTGGGTGTAGCTGTCATTAATATGAGCTTGGTGCAAATTTCCTTCCTATAATTCAGTAGTGTGCGCGTTATTGGTAACTGCTGATACACACAATTGAGAGTACACTGTGTTAGTTTGTCTTTGTAACAAAGTATCATTGAATAAATGGTCTCTAGCAAGGAAACCATGCATTTCCGGACAGACGTTCATTAGAACCTATTTGTTCTGTAACCTCTCATCGATCAGTCCCTATCTTACGTGACCCATATGCGAGATAAAAATGGTGTGAGCATAGAAACTGCACAGGTTCTTTAATTTTACCCAAGAAGAACTCCTATTTCAATTGACCGAGCATTTCTGTTTCACTATTGTACGGGCTACACCGACCTTTTTCACGATCCCAGCAGGACGTCTCTGAATTCGTTCGATTTCCACTTGCAGCTCCAAAACCTGAAACAATACAATTTGTCACATTAGCACTAGCACACTTGTATGCTGTTTACAATAAATATGCATTACATTTTCCCATAGTTTTCCCAACAAATCTAAATATCCGAATGTAATCGACCTGCTTCAAGTAGCCTTTGGTGGTATCAGTAAACACTTAAATAGGCAAAAAAAACTGACTCGGAAAATGTTTACAATTAGATTCACTCGGAACTGGCCCTTGTTAATAAGCGTTACAGTGGACGTTACAAATAGCCACTGTTGACGTCGACGCTGCACTCTGCTCGATTGACAAAACATGAGACACGCTTTAGAGCTACGCCTGAGCGACAGCAGCAATAGCGATTTCAGTGTTCCACTGCAGCTCTCCTAGTGAGTGATGATTACAGGGTTATTATAAATGACTGAAGCGATTTCACAGCTCTACAATAACTTTATTATTTGAGATATTTTCACAATGCTTTGCACACACATACAAAAAATCAAAAACAATTTTTAGGCATTCAAAAACGTTCGATATGTGCCCCTTAAGTGATTCGGCAGACATCAAGAAGATAATCAAGTTCCTCCCACACTCGGCGCAGCATCTCCCCATCAATGAGTTCGAAAGCATCGTTGATGCGAGCTCGCAGTTCTGGCACGTTTCTTGGTAGAGGAGGTTTAAACACTGAATCTTTCACGTAACCCCACAGAAAGAAATCGCATGGGGTTAAGTCGGGAGAGCGTGGAGGCCATGACATGAATTGCTGATCATGATCTCCACCACGACCGATCCATCGGTTTTCCAATCTCCTGTTTAAGAAATACTGAACATCATGATGGAAGTGCAGTGGAGCACCATCCTGTTGAAAGATGAAGTCGGCGCTGTCGGTCTCCAGTTGTGGCATGAGCCAATTTTCCGCGGGTTACGCGTGAAACTTGCCCGCACGCATTCAACCGTTTCTTCGCTCACAGCAGGCCGTTCCGTTGATTTCCCCTTACAGACGCATCCAGAAGCTTTAAACTGCGCATACCATCGCCGAATGGAGTTAGCAGTTGGTGGATCTTTGTTGAACTTCGTCCTGAAGTGTCGTTGCACTGTTATGACTGACTGATGTGAGTGCATTTCCAGCACGACATACGCTTTCTCGGCTCCTGTCGCGATTTTGTCTCACTGCGCTCTCGAGCGCTCTGATGGCAGAAACCTGAAGTGCGGCTTCAGCCGAACAAAACTTTATGAGTTTTTCTACGTATCTGTAGTGTGTCGTGACCATATGTCAATGAATGGAGCTACAGTGAATTTATGAAATCGCTTCAATCATTTGTAATAGCCCTGTATTTGAGTACACCTAAATCTTCAGTTTATCTCACAGATAAAAATAAGAGGCTTCAAGCGGTCGAGGTGACCAGGAGACGGCACCAGCTCTGTCGACTGTTCTCTCTTCACCGAACACCTCGGGCACCCGTGACGTGGCTCTCAAGGCCGTGTGTGCTGTTGCTCGGACTTGCTGAAAACACCCACACAGTCATTCGTCTCCTCTGAATGGCCCCATATGGACTAAGCTGCTTCTGAACATACTGTTCAGCTTTACAGTCTGGTGAAAGATTTGTGTTTCATTGCAAACACCAGATGCTAAGCACCAAACAGTATTACACGTTCTGTGATTTTACATACCCTGACAAGCTGGTAAAGGCCTCGTCTATTGAAATGAGAAACTGATTCCACTTCACGCTGAAACAGCTCGACAGCTCGTAGAACTCAACACGCGAAAGGTCATCTGAACGCTTTAACTCATGCACAATAGGAAATAGATAAGTAATCTACATCTACATCTACATAAATACTCCGCAATCCACCATACGGTGCGTGGCAGAGGGTACCTCATACCACAACCAGCATCTTCTCTCCCTGTTCCACTCCCAAACAGAACGAGGGAAAAATGACTGCCTATATGCCTCTGTACGAGACCTAACCTCTCTTATCTTATCTCTGTGGTCTTCCCGCGAAATGTAAGTTGGCGGCAGTAAAATTGTACTGCAGTCAGCCTCAAATACTGGTTCTCTAAATTTCCTCAGTAGCGATTCACGAAAATAACGCCTCCTTTCCTCTAGAGACCCCCACCCGACTTCCTGAAGCATATCCGTAACACTCGCGTGTTGATCAAACCTACCAGTAACAAATCTGAATTGTTTCTATGTCCTCCCTCAATCCGACTTGATAGGGATCCAAAACGCTCGAGCAGTACCCAAGAATAGGTCGTATTAGTGTTTTATAAGCGGTCTTCTTTACAGACGAACCGCATCTTCCCAAAATTCTGCCAATGAACCGAAGGCGACTATCCGCCGTCCCCACAACTGCCATTACATGCTTGTCCCACTTCATATCGCTCTGCAGTGTTACGCCCAAATATTCAATCGACGTGACTGTGTCAAGCGCTACACTACTAATGGAGTATTCAAACATTGCAGGATTATTTTTCCTATTCATCTGCATTAATTTACATTTATCTTTATTTAGAGTTAGCTGCCTTTCTTTACACCAATCACAAATCCTGTCCAAGTACAAATTCTTCTTTGATAATGCTTCCAGACGACGTTCTTTTGTTCCCACTTGCACATATAAACGGCATCGAGACTTCGTCGGATTCTTGCGAATAATTACGCTTTTTATTTGGTACAGGGCCCATTTCGCACCATTTTGTCACTAAGTTTTGTACTGCAGGCTTTGCTGGAAGTTTTACCGAAACACTTGCACTTTTAAACTCTTGCGTAAACAGTTGCGCACACTTTTTTTCACGAACTATGCATCGCATAAAATTCGACAGTCAAAACGAGCTGTTTTTCGAGAATATCTGTGTTGCATTCAATACGTCACTGAACACGTCGGCTCTTCTCACTCTCCCATACCTAATAAGAGAACGAAGTGCTCGAGAGATGTACATGAGCAGAGATTTAACAGCAACCTATTGGTGCACCGAAATCACGATTTATAACAGTTTCTGCCGCCCGGAGAGGCCGAGCGGTTCTATGCGCTACAGTCTGGAGCCGCGCGACCGCTACGGTCGCAGGTTCGAATCCTGCCTCGGGCATGGATGTGTGAGATGTTCTTAGGTTAGTTAGGTTTAAGTAGTTCTAAGTTCTAGGGGACTGATGACCTCAATAGTTAAGTCCCATAGTGCTCACAGCCATTTGAACCATTTTTCTAATAACAGTTTCTGCAACGGGCAGTTCTCCTGTTCGTTAAAACGGGTCACATTATTTTATTTTCTTAAAAACCCTGTAACAGACCACAAACGAGGTTATTAATTTCGATCAAAGACAATCATCTTCAGAGCCGAGTAGTTACAGTGTACTAAACATATCGTGTCATTACATATGTAGATGGCACAGTCAGAACATTAATCCATTACAATCTTAGCCACAAAGTTACAGTTTTGACTACCATGATCGCCATTGCGATATACATGTTGACACTTCGAGCAAGTTGTTTTAAAAATGGTTCAAATGGCTCTGAGCACTATGGGACTTAACTTCTGAGGTCATCAGTCACCTAGAACTTAGAACTACTTAAACATACCTAACCTAAGGGCATCACACACATCCATGACTGGGGCAGGATTCGAACCTGCGACCGTAGCGGTCGCGCCGTTCCAGACTGTAGCGCCTAGAACCTCTCGGCCACCTCGGCCGGCCAAGTTGTTTTATTTTGCCCCTCCCCTCCCCTTCCACCGAACGATTTCATGTGCTAAGATGTTCACCACTATATTGTAGCCAGATACTATGACGTTTTCCCTCTTCGTTACAGGCATCCTCTCACATTTAGACAAATTTAAAGACAGATGCCGTTCATTACACGGAGTGGAAATTTTCTTCGAGCGTTTCGGCAATTCCTTACGATCGTCCAACGGTGAGACTTTCCTGAGGACAAAAAGATTGTCAGTGAACAAACTTATAATGCTACTGGTATTGCCCGATAGGTCGTTTATGTACACACAAAACTTTCGAGGTTTTACTAAGCTTCCTTTAGCACACCCCATGCTACTTTCGTTTCCATGGAACAGTCGCCGTCAGGTATATGCTGACTTGGTTGGGACAGACCACATCCTCGGACCGAGGAAGGGTGTTGAAGGGAGCAGGCTGAGAGCCCTCTCAGAGTAACCATCCTGGCAGTTGCGTTCGATGATTTAAGGACACCATAGAAAACGTAAACTTCGTAGGGCAGACTGGAATTTAAACCGCGATGCTGTCGAATGCGGTTCCAGCGTCGTATCGCTGAGCCACGTTGTTCAACAGAACCACAGCCAGTTTATCTCCGAAATGAAAAAGATTGTGGTATACCTTCAACATACACCTTTTTAAGAAATTAGAGGCAATTTTTGAGTTGCGATCGTCTGAGGATGGGACAATGAAAGCTCCGTTTGGATGCCAGTTGGTGTCCATTCGGTCATAGTTCTAGGCGGTGGTGGCTTTGGTCAAGCAAGGTGAGGTAGTTGAAAATGGACATCATTTCGGGTAAGGGGGTGGGAGGGGGGGCTGGGGCAGACGCCGAGATCTGAGGGACGCCCAAGTCATCCCATGTGTCCCCAGATCGATCCACTATGATCGACTCGCTTTGAAGTGAATCTTCACCTGTAGTCAAGCGGGACGTTGTTTAGAGTTGTGGAAGGCACTAAAAGATATCCTGGGGGACGTATGAAAGGCCTCCTTGGTTTGTCTGACAGACAGGTTTCAGGCGCTATGCGTGGCTGATTAAGAACATGAGCAAGATGCAGTCACTCGCCCTATTTCAGAGCAAATCTCTCAGCCCGCAAGGTATGGGCATTTACAGAGGATGGGACTATTGGTAATTTGGAGCTCCAGTGTTAAGTGCATGTTGGAGCCCCTCAGGCATACGGCTACGACGGAGGCGAAGAAGTCTAATGTACACTGTGTGAGCAAACTAGAAACATTCGTCCGAAATGTGTAACGGGTCCTTTGGAGGCCATGAAGACCACAAGGTGCAGCCAACTGCAGGAGGTGGCTCATGTTGGAGTTTTAGATCAGAAGAGGTTCTCTCTAACTTCTTATGGTCGGGGTCGACAGTCATGTAGAGTCCTTTAGTAGGACATCATATTGTTGTTGCGGTCTCCGGTCCTGAGACTGGTTCGATGCAGCTCTCCATGCTACTCTATACTGTGCAAGCTTCTTCATCTCCCAGTACGTACAGCTGCCTACATCCTCCTGAACCTGCTTAGTGTACTCATCTCTTGGTCTCCCTCTACGACTTTTTCCCTCCACGCTGCCCTTTAATACTAAATTGGTGATCCCTTGATGCCTCAGAACATGTCCAACAAACCGATCCCTTCTTCTAGTCAAGTTGTGCCACAAACTCCTCTTCTCTGCAATTCTATTCAATAACTCCTCATTAGTTACATGATCTACCCATCTAATCTTCAGCATTCCTCTGTAGCACCACATATCAAAAGCTTCTATTCTCTTCTTGTCCAAACTATTTATCGCCCATGTTTCACTTCCATACATGGCTACACTCCATACAAATACTTTCAAAAACGACTCCCTGACACTTAAATCTATACTAGACGTTAACAAATTTCTCTTCTTCAGAAACGCTTTCCTTGCCATTGCCAGTCTACATTTTATATCCTCTCTACTTCGACCACCATCAGTTATTTTACTCCCCAAATAGCAAAACTCCTTTACTACTTTAAGTGTCTCATTTCCTACTCTAATTCCCTCAGCATCACCCGATTTAAATCGGCTACATTCCATTATCCTCGTTTTCCTTTTGTTGATGTTCATCTTATACCCTCCTTTCAAGACTCTGTCCATTCCGTTCAACTGCTCTTCCAAGTCCTTTTCTGTCTCTGACATAATTACAATGTCGTCGGCGAACCTTAAACTTTTTATTTCTTCTCCATGGATTTTATGACCTATTCAGAATTTTTCTTTTGTTTCCTTCATTGCTTGCTCGATATATACAGATTGAAAAACATCGGGGAGAGACTACAACCCTGTCTCACTCCCTTTCCCACCACTGTTTCTGTTTTATGTCCCTCGACTCTTATAACTGCCATCTGGTTTCTGTACAGATTGTAAATAGCTTTTCGCTCCTTGTATTTTACCCCTGCCTCCTTTAGAATTTGAAAGAGATTGTTTCAGTCAACATTGACAAAAGCTTTCTCTACATCTACAAATGCTAGAAACGTAGGTATGTCTTTTCTTAATCTAGCTTCTAAGATAAGTCGTAAGGTCAGTATTGCCTCACGTGTTCCAAAACTTCTACGGAATCCAAACTGATCTTCCCCGAGGTCAGCTTCTATCAGTTTTTCCATTCGTCTGTAAAGAATTCGCGTTGGTATTTTGCAGCCGTGACTTACTAAACTGATAGTTGGGTAATTTTCACATCGGTCAACATCTGCTTTCTTTTGGATTGGAATTATTATATTCATCTTGAAGTCTGAGGGTATGTCGCCTTTCTCATACTTTTAGCACACCATATGGTAGAGTTTTGTCAGGATTGGCTCTCCCAAGGCTGTCAGTAGTTCTAATGGAATGTTGTTTATTGCCGGGCCCTTGTTTCGACTTAGGTCTTTCAGTGCTCTGTCAAACTCTTCATGCAGTATGTTGATTTTAGAAGATATTTTTTTCACAGTTGCAGTTTCGATCTTTGGGTAATTTTCAACTGGTTCTGCAAAAAATATTGCTTCAGCACATGTCAGACTTTAAATTCCTCACACATGTATAAATGTCGTCGTTAAAATTAAAACTTTTCACTGTTTTTAGTGCATTTCTACTTTGAAAAGGCTGATTTTTGGCTATGTCATGTACACATGTCTGAGAATTTTAAAGTCCGGCACGTGCTGAAGCAAAATCTTTAGCAGTACCACTTGTAAATGCCCCAAAGGAACTATGAAATAATATGTCTTCCTTTCAAAAGATTGTCTCTGGTTCTTAATGGCTATCTGAAATGGTAGATAGAACCAGTCTTGTTTGCGACATGAAGGCATAGTTAACCTTGTTTTAGCATCGTTGACAAGACCGATCGTGGACCTTTGGCACAATGGGTCATGACGTGAGCGTCAGACTGACAGAAGGTGGACCGGAATGTCAGGATTTACTTGCAGCACAAGCAAAATACTGACGTGCGTCCATCGAAGCACTTCTTAACAGTATTGCGGCTAGTTAGACTTAAAGCTAGTAAGTGATAAATACACAATGTCCCGAGGCTGCGCTCGTAGCGCTCTTAAATCGGGTAGGCGGGGCAAGCCAAGGTCTCTAGCTCGGTGCGAGAGCACTCGGTGCTAGATTACTATGTGCAACGTGCTGTTGACTGTGCGTTCCCGAGCCGATAAACAACTCATAAATACATACCGATTACAATTACCAACAACTTAAATGGGAAAAACACAAAATAATATTGTGGGAAGGTTGTAACGCCTGAAATGCATTTCCTCCTATTTCCATCTATTGTACTATAATTTTTTTTCTTGTTTTGTTACCTCAAGATATGAAATTTCTGTGTCTTTATATATTGTAATTGTTTTACTGTTTGTATATATATATTTATGCATTTATGTTGATTTGTTTTGTGAATATTATTTGTATTTATACGCTGGGTCTGGCCTAGGGAAAACTGTGCAATCGAACGAATACATCGATAGGTCGTGTATAGAACCAAAGTGTTTAGGATCTTTGGTAGTGTTAACTCTGTTGCGTGGAGCGCGGGCTGAGAGAGAGAGAGTCTGGCTGGAGTAGCGAGTGGAGCAGGTGTGTTGTGTGAAGCTCCCACGAGTTGCCGCGCTTTCGGGGTTTGGCAGCATGTAATTGCGCTCGACTTGCGATGATAGTTTCTGACATGTTGACGCGGACGGGAAGCATTAGCTGGCGCACATCAAGAGCCCGTTTCGTCTGGTGACCATGTCGAGAAGAAGGCGCGCCAACATCCAGCTTCTGCAACAGCGACGGCCGACAATGACTGTCGCCACCTCCTCGATCGACGGCTTCAAACCTTCAATCAACCAACAAGGAAGACTGGAAGCACGTAAAGTTTTAGAACTGTATGGCAGACCTCAGCTTTTCAAACTTTTAAAATTGTTGCATCACAAAATTACAGCAACTTAGCATGAACATTTGTTGCTCATTGTCCCAATTGCATTACCAAGCAGGGTCCCTTCCTTTTCCGAAATGAGCCCGAGTGTCGTTGAAATTCAAACGCCAGCATTAAAGTAATATAATTCGATTTCACTGCTTCAATTTCAAAGTTCAGTTAAGGCATTCATAGCTGGCTACAATATTTAGCTTAAACAAGCACAAATTAAGAGTGCGAGTTTTGTTACCGTATTTTAGCTTAACTGTGACTGCAGCTCAGCTTGGTACGTACTAAATTTTACTATTGTTAATTGTTCAGAATCGTTTAATTCAAGTTCAAAGTTAAATCTCTTATTTCTAAATTGCGTAGATTCAAGTAGCTTTTGAAATGATTGTTGAGGTAGTCCAAGACTAACCGTATTTTACTGAATTTCGATGTGCTTCAGAAAGAAAGCTCACTATTAACTTCAGTCACTAAATTAACTTTCGATTTTTCGGTTTTATTAATTCTTTTGCTAAATTAAGTCAGAGTGTAGCGAAATTTATTACTTCTGACAAACTTTCAGTTTTGACACTATTCGTGTCAAACTTCAGTTGCCACGCTTCTAGTGCTAATTATATGTGTAATAACCTTTCTTTTTCAGTTACTATAGTAATTGTCCTTAGGACTGGCGACTGTAATTTCCCCCAAATCTCATATATCTAATTACCGCTAGTTAATTGTTAACGTAACGACCGCACATTTACTTTCTTTATTAACTTTACCCCTTTTCAAAATTAATTCCCACCAGTTTCATTGGCATTTTTCCTTTCATTTATATGTAACCCTTTCCTCCCTCTTTACCGACAGATTAACTTCGGTGACGATTGCTTTTCCCAAATTTCCATTAGGTACACGCGGTTTAATTTTTCACTGTCATTAAGGTCGATAAGTGAGGGGGAGGTTACAAGGTGCACCAAAGATTAAGTCTTATTGGCAAAACACTTAGGAGACGTAACAAATCTACTGAAGAAGCTCCCTCTACTGTATCCTCTGGTAAAGTATTGCTGCGCGGTGTGGGATCTTTAACATTTAGTATTGACGGAGGACATCGAGAAAGTTCAATGAAGGGCAGCCTGTTTTGTATTATCGCGACGCAGGGGAGAGTGACGATGTCACGGATATGATACCCCAAATTGGGGAACAAAGGCTCGTTCGATGCGACGAGATCTCTTCACGAAATTTCGATCACCAGCTTTCTCCTCCTTAATGCGTAAATACTGGGTGATCAAAAAGGCAGTATAAATTTGAAAACTGAATAAATCACCGAATAATGTAGATAGAGAGGTACAAATTGAGACTCATGATTGAATGACATGGGGTTTTATTAGAACAAAAAAAAAAAAATACGAAAGTTGAAAAAATGTCCGACAGATGGCGCTTCATCTGATCAGAATAGCAATAATTAGCATAACAAAGTAAGACAAAGCAAAGATGATGTTCTTTACAGGAAATGCTCAATATGTCCACCATCATTCCTCAACAATAGCTGTAGTCGAGGAATAATTTTGTGAACAGCACTGTAAAGCATGTCCTTAGTTATGGTGAGGCATTGGCGTCGGATGTTGTCTTTCAGCATACCTAGAGATGTCGGTCGATCACGATACACTTGCGACTTCAGGTAACGCCAAAGCCAATAATCGCACGGACTGAGGTCTGGGGACCTGGGAGGCCAAGCATTACGAAAGTGGTGGCTGAGCACACGATGATCACCAAACGACGCGCGCAAGAGATCTTTCACGCGTCTTACAATACTATTTTTTTTGTTCTAATAAAACCCCATGTCATTCCAGGCATGTGTGTCAATTTTTACCTCTCTATCTACATTATCCCGTAGTTTATTAAGTTTTCAAATTTATACTGACTTTTTGATCACCCGGCATTTTTTCCACCTTCATAAATAGAGAAATGACTATGGTAATAAATTAAGAGAAGTTAGAGTTCGTACGCGAAGGTATACGTGTTCATTTTTCCCAAGTGCTGTTGGAAAGCGGAAAGATCGAGAGTGAATTGCACAATAGTGATACAGACGCAGCGGTGACGCACTGGTTGTGACAAGGGACGCGCATTCTGAAGGACTACGCTTTCACTTCCCCATCCTTTCATGATGATTTAGGTTTCCCTCTCTTCATTGTTTCCCAACCGCACTTGTACTCTTTTGACAGGAGGTTATACCGTAATTTAACTTCATTCAGACTTCCAAAAGTTGCGCCGTGTGTCGGGACTCGTGCCTGGCTTAATGAGTCGCCAGTTTTACACGCGCGGTGTGGGTCGGAGCAGACTGCCGGAGCGCGGCCCCGGTGGCAGCGCCGGGCCAGACTCGGCGGCTTTCAGACGCGGCGCTCGCAAAGTTCGGCCCGCCCCGCTGTTAACAATCGCACGCAGCGCCCAGCCCCCAGCGGGCGCAGTTGGGAGTTGGCCCGTTGTCCCCCACCTGCGCTCGCGAGCCAGAGTTTGACATTCAGTTCTGTTCCGCCGTCCAGAGGGGACCGCGAGGGCTGCCGAACAAGAGGCATTGTCTCTAGCGGGTCGCTGGCGCTCCGAATGCACGCGCAGGCTGCTACATAAACATACGTCTTCATCTGCGTGTACTCCTTGATCCATCTCGTGGTGTGTGGCGGGGGCACTTTGTGTACCACTATCTACGGGCGTCCGCGGAAATGTGTCAAGAGGTGACGTGATTCTAAAGTAGCCATTCCTCAGAAGACTGATTTTGCGAATCTGAAGAAGTGTCGTGCCCAGTACCTGCATGTGGGAAGTGTCGTTTCAAGTAACAACATGTGGCAGGCGGTATATGAAACTTACTGTACCTCAAAAGACTGATACGTATATTATGACATGTGAAAGAGAGAGAGAGATGGCGCGAGAGGGATTTACATGCGTATTTACCTCGAAAATTTTCTTCCTTCATAGATGCTCTGCGTCATTACAGATGGCGTGTCACGAATCTCATTTGTACTAAGATTGCAGTTGACGTGAGGTGCCTAGTTGCTTCCACCGCCTTGAGTGGAATGCGTAACACCTGAATAATACCCATCAACTGCAGTCTTCCGTAGCTGTTGTCGCCTGCATAACACACAGTACGTTGGTCGTGAATTCGTCTTGATGCTGTGGTACTCTTAGCTAGGAAGCAGTATTGCAGGTTGTTGTTGTGGTCTTCCGTGCAGAGACTGGTTTGATGCAGCTCTCCATGCTACTCTATCCTGTGCAAGCTTCTTCACCTCCCAGTACCTACTGCAACCTACATCCTTCTGAATCTGCTTAGTGTATTCATCTCTTGGTCTCCCTCTACGATTTTTACCCTCCACGCTGCCCTCCAACACCAAATTGGTGCCTCAGAATATGCCCAACCAAACGATCCCTCCTTCTAGTCAAGTTGTACCACAAATTTCTCTTCTCCCAAATACTGATCAATAGCTCCTTATTAGTTATGTGATCTACCCATATAATCTTCAGCATTCTTCTGTAGCACCACATTTCGAAAACTTCTATCCTCTTCTTGTCCAAACTATTTATCGTCCATGTTTCACTTCCATACATGGCTACACTCCACACAAATACTTTCAGAAACAACTTCCTGACACTTAAATCTATACTCGATGTTAACAAATTTCTCTTCTTCACAAACACTTTCCTTGCCATTGGCAGTCTACATTTTATATCCTCTCTACTTGGACCATCGTCAGTTATTTTGCTCCCCAAATAGCAAAACTCATTTACTACTTTAAGCGTCTCATTTCCTAATCTAATCCCCGCAGCATCATCCGATATAATTCGACTACATTTCATCATCCTCGTTTTGCTTTTGTTCATCTTATATACTCCTTTCACGACACTGTCCATTTTGTTGAAATGCTCTTCCAGGTCCTTTTCTGTCTCTGACAGAATTACAATGTCATCGGCGAACCTCAAAGTTTTCATTTCTTCTCCATGGATTTTAAATCCTACACCGAATTTTTCTTTTGTTTCCTTGAATGCCTGCTCAAGATAAAGACTGAATAACATCGGGGATAGGCTACAACCCTGTCTCACTCCGCTCCCAACCACTGCTTTCCTTTCATGCCTTCGACTCTCACTACTGCCATCTGGTTTTTCTAAATAGCCTTTCGCTCCCTGTATTTTACCCCTGCCACATTCGGAATTTGAAAGAGAGTATTCCAATCAACATTGTCAAAAGTTTTCTCTAAGTCTACAAATGCTAGAAACGTAGGTTTGCCTTTCCTTAATCTATTTTCCAAGACAAGTAGTGTCAGTATGCCTCATGTGTTCCAACATGTCTACGGAATCCAAACTTATCTTTCCCGAGGTCGGCTTCTACCAGTTTTTCCATTCATCTGTAAAGAATTCGTGTTAGTATTTTGCAGCCGTGGCTTATTAAACTGATAGTCCGGTAATTTTCACATTTGTCAACACCTGCTTTCTTTGGGATTGGAGTTATTACATTCTTCTTGAAGTCTGAGGGTATTTCGCCTGTCTCATACAACTTGCTCACCATATGGGAGAGTTTCGTCAGGACTGGCTCTCCCAAGGCTTTTATTAGTTCTAATGGAATCTTGTCTACTCCCAGGTCTTGTTTCGACTTAGGTCTTTCAGTGCTCTGTCAAACTCTTCACGCAGTATCATATATCAGCTTCATCTACATTATCTTCCATTTCCATAATGTTGTCCTCAAGAACATCGCCCTTGTATAGACCCTCTATATACTCCTTCCACCTTTCTGCTTTCCCTTCTTTGTTTAGAACTGGTTTTCCACCTGAGCTCTTGATATTCATGCAAGTGGTTCTCTTTTCTCCAAAGGTGTCTTTAATTTTCCTGTAGGCGGTATCTATCTTACCCCTCGTGATATGCGTCTCTACATCCTGGATTTTCCATTGTTTGAAAATGCAATATATTTTCTTTCACCACTACATTGTACTTACATGGACGGCGTTTTTCTGATTATATGGGCTCAGTGTAGTAAAATTTCGAGCATATGAATACAGGGTGATGTAGATAACACAAATATAAACGTAAATGTGTTTATGTTCTTTTGGTCTTACTGCTACTTTTCACTCGCTGTGATGGGTAAATCGGCACTGTTGATCGGTATCGCAAAGATCTCTGCTCACTGGAATTAAAATTTTATGTAGAGTGTTTTACAAAAGTTATTTGATTTGTTTTTATACGGTTTTGTCTGCATTACTTTGGACGAGATAATATTACAATATTTTTGTGTCTTTTTGTGTGATTACCTGCTGATGAAAGTCAGAGTCACAACCAATTCACATAAATCTGAACTGGACTGAGCACATAACTGTAATGTGCAAGAAGCTGTCAGCATCTCTCCACGCCCTAAAAAAATACAAAAAGCTCTTCCCTTTTGACCTGAAAAAGAAACATGTACAAACAATTCGACTTATAATTATTAATTAAAGTAATGCTATCCTGCAAGGTCTTTCTCAGGAAAGCTCACGGTGGCTGGACTGGTTATGAATGCCTGTGTTTGTTATATCTGTGATGTTCGAGTCTTTGATCACATTTCATTATCATACGAACAGTTATCCTGGCTCTGTGCAGACAAGCGCAGAGATTTACACACCTCTCTACTCTCTTATCAATGAACACACTCCCTCAAATCTCTCCTCGATCTTCAAGCTCTTGTCTGAAAAACACTGGAAGAAAACTAGTTCCCATCACAGCAAAATCCTTTCTGTTCCACTCTATTGTTCAGCCATTTTCTCTGAGTCCTCCTCAGTAGCTGGAACTCGACTCTGGAACAACCTCCCGCGTCATTTAGAGAACTGAATAACACCTCCATCTCCAAAATACAAGTAATGACTTCTCGACTAAAGCAGAAACAATATCACTATTGTCCCTCTACGCGCTCTTTACCCTTGTACAACCTTCTTTCAAACCTGATCTTCTATATTTCCCACTATTTCTTAGCCGTGTACTCTCTTTAAATTTCCTTTTCCCGAAGCTCGCTATATCATAAAACGTCTGTCTCCAGATCCATAAATTCTTCTTTTATCTGCCACTCTCATTATTGATATTAATGTCATAATTGCAGTGAACACACAGAATGTTGTGGGGCTACCACTCTGTCGTATAAATAATTCAAAAGCCAAGATCGCTTAAACACTGTTTACTGGATGATCGGTTTCAACACGCTCAAGGTGCCATCATCGGATCTGAATGTAGCTTAACTTGCATAAATCATTTGGATATAATGGTTCTTGAGGCACACCAGCTGATATAAAATCACTGTCGCAGAAATAAAAATTAAAAAACAACTGTTCTTATGGTCATTCTATTGTATCAGACATATAAAACACCGAAGTCACAAGATAAAACTATTTGACACATGACCGCAGCTCGACTAACAACGGTCGGCATGTGAGCGAATACCGACTCATACGGATTTATACTGTATCTACACACAAATAGCTGCCACCATCCATCGCAGACGATGAGTGTACACAGGGTACACGTCATAGCCGACGAAAGCAGTCTGGAGGACGAGCTTCTGCACCTGGGAAGAGTTTTTGAAGCCAACGGGTACTCTCCACAGCAGATACGTAAGGCACTACAAATGTAATCAACAGTGGGCACAAGAAAAGCGGAAGAAGAAAAGGAAAATTTTTAATCCATAGCTCTCCTGCCATACGTGGGAAGCCTTTCGTCAAAAATAGAACGGATCCTCATGAAACACAACGTCAAAGTGATTTTTCGCCCACCAATAGAGGCAGCAGCACTCCTGGGTTCCGTTAAAGATGATTTGGTGCTTCGGAAGCCTGGAGTTTATAAGACCCCTGTGAGTGCGGCCGTTCATACGAGGTGCATTCAAGTTCTAAGCCTCCGATTTTTTGTCTCCGGACTGGAAAGAGATAGAAACATGCGCATTGTTTTAAAATGAGGCCGCGTTCATTGTCAATACGTCCCAGAGATGGCAGCACCGTATGGCAGATGGAATTTTACCGCCAGCGGCGAGAATGAGAACTGTTTTAAATACTTAAAATGGCGACGTTTTCCTTACTTGAACAGCGTGCAATCATTCATTTTCTGAATATGTGTGGTGTGAAACAAACTGAAATTCATCGACAGTTGAAGGAGACATGTGGTGATGGACTTATGGATGTGTCGAAAGAGCGTTCGTGGGTGCGACAGTTTAATGAAGGCAGAACATCGTGTGACAACAAACCGAAACAACCTCGGGCTCGCACAAGTCGGTCTGACGACATGATCGAGAAAGTGGAGAGAATTGTTTTGGGGGATCGCCGAATGACTGTTGAACAGATCGCCTCCAGAGTTGGCATTTCTGTGGGTTCTGTGCACACAATCCTGCATGACGACCTGAAAATGCGGAAAGTGTCATCCAGGTGGGTGCCACGAAAGCTGACGGACGACCACATGGTTGCCCGTGTGGCATGTTGCCAAACAATGTTGACGCGCAACGACAGCATGAATGGGACTTTCTTTTCGTCGGTTGTGACAATGGATGAGACGTGGATGCCATTTTTCAATCCAGAAACAAAGCGCCAGTCAGCTCAATGGAAGCACACAGATTCACCGCCACCAAAAAAATTTCGGGTAACCGCCAGTGCTGAAAAAAGATGGTGTCCATGTTCTGGGACAGCGAGGAGGTAATCCTTACCCATTGCGTTCCAAAGGGCACTACGGTAACAGGTGCATCCTACTAAAATGTTTTTAAGAACAAATTCCTTCCTGCACTGCAACAAAAAAGTCCGGGAGGGGCTGTGCGTGTGCTGATTCACCAAGACAACGCACCCGCACATCGAGCTAACGTTACGCAACAGTTTCTTCGTGATAACAACTTTGAAGTGATTCCTCATGCTCCCTACAAACCTGACCTGGCTCCTAGTGACTTTTGGCTTTTTTCAACAATGAAAGACACTCTCCGTGGCCGCACATTCACCAGCCGTGCTGCTATTGCCTCAGCGATTTTCCAGTGGTCAAAACAGACTCCTAAAGAAGCCTTCGCCGCTGCCGTGGAATCATGACGTCAGCGTTGTGAAAAATGTGTACGTCTGCAGGGCGATAACGTCGAGAAGTAACGCCAGTTTCATCGATTTCGGGTGAGTAGTTAATTAGAAAAAAAAATCGGAGGCCTTAGAACTTCAATGCACCTCGTACATCGGACAGACGAAACGTACAGTACAGGAGAGAAGCACAGAGCATCTGCAGGTACACCCGACTCCTACAACCTGCGGTAGCAGAGCACTGTATTGACACTGAGCACTCTATAGTGTACGAAAATGTCGAAATTTTATCCTCGACTACAGCTTTCTGGGATACAGTAGTGAAAGAACCAATTGAAATTCGGTTGGCGGTGAGTTATTTAATTAACAGAGATAGCGGCTTCAGCTTGGACACATCATGGAATCCGTCAATTTCTGCAATTAAATCACAAAGACGTCGCAACAGTACAGCTCTCCGTGACACATCGATATCACAGTGTGGATCGACTGCACAGCTATAGATTTAATTTCCATGCAAATGTTATACCTCTTTGCCGCCTATCAACGTTTCTGGCGACTTGTGTATCTTTGGCCGCATACGCAGTGGTTCGGTCCTCGAGTTTAAACGGACCGAGCAAGTGCTGGAGTGTTAGTCACCTCGGCTCGCTCTGAATATGGCTGGACGGTATTCAGCCAAAATATTAGAAGAAGCTACTGATTCTATGAGGCTGCACGCCCGAAATTTTATGGAACATTATTATTTTTATTATTTTTAATATTTTTATTACTATTATCACTATTAGTGGCTACAGCAATACTACAAGTAGTGTCAGTATTAGCTTCGTCAGTTCATAGTCTTTATAATTTACTCAGACCGTCTCTTTAGACACTCAAATCATTTTAAAACTAGTTGTCAAATTAAAATTGTAGTGCTCTTAGGTAACTACACTCCTGGAAATTGAAATAGGAACACCGTGAATTCATTGTCCCAGGAAGGGGAAACTTTATTGACACATTCCTGGGGTCAGATACATCACATGATCACACTGACAGAACCACAGGCACATAGACACAGGCAACAGAGCATGCACAATGTCGGCACTAGTACAGTGTATATCCACCTTTCGCAGCAATGCAGGCTGCTATTCTCCCATGGAGACGATCGTAGAGATGCTGGATGTAGTCCTGTGGAACGGCTTGCCATGCCATTTCCACCTGGCGCCTCAGTTGGACCAGCGTTCGTGCTGGACGTGCAGACCGCGTGAGACGACGCTTCATCCAGTCCCAAACATGCTCAATGGGGGACAGATCTGGAGATCTTGCTGGCCAGGGTAGTTGACTTACGCCTTCTAGAGCACGTTGGGTGGCACGGGATGCATGCGGACGTGCATTGTCCTGTTGGAACAGCAAGTTCCCTTGCCGGTCTAGGAATGGTAGAACGATGCGTTCGATGACGGTTTGGATGTACCGTGCACTATTCAGTGTCCCCTCGACGATCACCAGTGGTGTACGGCCAGTGTAGAGATCGCTCCCCACACCATGATGCCGGGTGTTGGCCCTGTGTGCCTCGGTCGTATGCAGTCCTGATTGTGGCGCTCACCTGCACGGCGCCAAACACGCATACGACCATCATTGGCACCAAGGCAGAAGCGCCTCTCATCGCTGAAGACGATACGTCTCCATTCGTCCCTCCATTCACGCCTGTCACGACACCACTGGAGGCGGGCTGCACGATGTTGGGGCGTGAGCGGAAGACGGCCTAACGGTGTGTGGGACCGTAGCCCAGCTTCATGGAGACGGTTGCGAATGGTCCTCGCCGATACCCCAGGAGCAACAGTGTCCCTAATTTGCTGGGAAGTGGCGGTGCGGTCCCCTACGGCACTGCGTAGGATCCTACGGTCTTGGCGTGCATCCGTGCGTCGCTGCGGTCCGGTCCCAGGTCGACGGGCACGTGCACCTTCCGCCGACCACTGGCGACAACATCGATGTACTGTGGAGACCTCACGCCCCACGTGTTGAGCAATTCGGCGGTACGTCCACCCGGCCTCCCGCATGCCCACTATACGCCCTCGCTCAAAGTCCGTCAACTGCACATACGGTTCACGTCCACGCTGTCGCGGCATGCTACCAGTGTTAAAGACTGCGATGGAGCTCCGTATGCCACGGCAAACTGGCTGACACTGACGGCGGCGGTGCACAAATGCTGCGCAGCTAGCGCCATTCGACGGCCAACACCGCGGTTCCTGGTGTGTCCGCTGTGCCGTGCGTGTGATCATTGCTTGTACAGCCCTCTCGCAGTGTCCGGAGCAAGTATGGTGGGTCTGACACACCGGTGTCAATGTGTTCTTTTTTCCATTTCCAGGAGTGTATGATGTAATACATAATGTGTGTGTGTGTGAGAAACTATGCTTCGATCTAAGGGAGACACTAATGGCCCTAATCAGATCAGGTTACATAAATACATGAAAATAAAATAATTAACCATTTGGGTGAGAAATAGATCAAATATTTGTCCCTTCATTGCACTAATGGGAATCTTCGATTCTTTTGTCTGATACGCAAAGTTCATGTTAGAGCAAAGTTCAATAGAAATTTCAAAATTAATTCGGGTAGTACTTTGTTCACCATTTGAGAGCTGCCCCGCTACAAGTTCACCACCACCGCTGCGAGTTGTTGTCAATAAAATGCGTCAGAGAGAGAGCTGGAACAAAACACGAACACCGTATTACCAGAAACGCTGACCGGTTTTTCGTTGAGTTGCCGTCTGAGTGGAGTGGAAACAGCGCCGCTTCGCGTGATGCTGCGATAAAAATGATAATAAAAAAAAGCGCGTTTCAATCTCGTTGCCCGGCTGTTCCTGTTATTGCTGTTTCCATGCAGCTCATTACTTGCATCGGGCAGCGTTTTATTGTGACCCACGGCTACTTCATTTTACACTCCATCTCATTCCCTCGTTTCAGTCCAAGGTAGTTATTAAATGCACCAGTGGGGGCTTAACGGACGAACGCTGGGTTTATCGTGGGACACGCACTCTATTGGCACAATGCAGTTCTTATATGCTGTACCTTTCAAGCGATCGCTGGGAACAATAGTGCAATACTCTGGGAGGTTTTCTTGTCGTGTACGGCATGTATGCAATTGACGCTTATAAAATACATCTACATCCATACTCCAAAGACCACTGTGAAGTGCATGGCAGAGGAACGACCCACTGCACAAGTAATTAAGGCTCTTTCCCGTGCAATTTACATATGTAGCGCTGGAAGAATGATTGTTTAAATACTTCTCTGCGTGCTGTAATTAATCTAATCTTGTAATCCACATGGAAGCGATACATAGGGATTGTAATATTTCCTAGACTCATCATTTAAAACCCGTTTTTGAAACTTTTTAGTAGACTTTCTCAGGATAGTTTCCGCCTATCTTTCAGATTCTGCCAGTTCAGTTTCACCATCTCTGTGACACTCTCCTGCGGGTCAAACAAACTTGTGACCATTCTTTCTGTCCTTCTCTGCACACAGTCAATAATCCCTGTCAGTCCTAATCAATAAGCACGCACATTAACAATATTCCAGGATGGGCCACACGAGTGATTTTTAAGAAGTCTCCTTTCTATACTGATTCCATTTCCCTACTGGTCTATCAATAAACCGAAGTCTGTTATCTGCTTTACCGACGACTGATCCTATTTGACTATTCCACTTCATGTCGCTACTATTACATCCAGGTAATGAACAAGCTTTCAGAGTCCACTTTGTAAGATGGCAAGAACTATGCCCCTTACATGAAGTCATTAAAGATCACCTAACTCACGTTGAGCGAACAGTAGGGCTGAACAAAAATGATTGACATGAAAACTTTGTGAAAACGCGTCGATTTACTGGAGGCTAGTTTATCCCAGGGAAGTATACAGAGTTGACCGTCGCCAGCTGGGGATGGACGAAGGAAAGCGACAATACGCAGCTTAGGGCGGCTCTAGCACTGAGAAAGCGGCAACCGGGCGCGGCCTCCAGCTGCCTTAAGATGATTGATAGTGAGTGAGTGGTTGACTCCATGCTGGTGTACCGGGAAGCAGAAGGCAACTTGTACGCCTGTTGATAAATTTCCATCGTCCCGTTTTCAGTGAAACATGCGAGCAAGCCGCGCAAAGCTACGGTGGAGCGGTCAACAGAGGCCAAAATATGTGTGTTCGTGACTATAGCAACTTCACACTGAATTCACGGTCCACAGAGTCTGAAGTAAATCAGGTGAAGAGCAACAGAATGAAATACGCCGGCCTCCGTTGGGAACATAGGACCAAGGAATTTGAAGTACTCTCCTGGGAGTCAGAATTCCGGAAAAGTTGGTGTTTTGTGCAGATGCTAACCTTGATGGGTGGCCTGGGAGGAGCTAAGTAACAGAAGTTGAGAGGAAGGGAAATTTTGTGGAAATTTGTTCACTTCCCAGAGCAGGCATTGGTCGGCGCTGGAAAGCGACACGTAATTAACGCGACTTTCGCTGCAATTGGCGTAAGTGATTTTTCTGGAGGGGAAACCGAGGCAAAGAGCAGACTGGGAGTAGTCCCCATAGAGGTCTTCCATTCCCAGCTTGCCTAGAGTGCGGACGTGGCGTTCTTTACTCAGCTTGCCTGAGAAAGAGTGAGCATCTCTGCAGTTTGGGACTTAGCAAATGGAACGATTGAGCTTGGAGATAGAAAGTTTTGGTTCTGCTATGTGCTGACCAAGGTAGCTAGGAGTGAATAGACGAGCGCCCGCATCTCGTGGTCGTGCGGTAGCGTTCTCACTTCCCACGCCCGGGTAGCCGGGTTCGAGTCCCGGCGGGGTCAGGAGGGATTTTCTATGCCTCGTGATGGCTGGGTGTTGTGTGCTGTCCTTAGGTTAGTTAGGTTTAAGTAGTTCTAAGTTTTAGGGGACTGATGACCATAGATATTAAGTCCCATAGTGCTCAGAGCCATTTGAACCATTTTTGAATAGACGAGCGCAGCCTTGCAGCACCACGAGGTCAGTCGACGTCCACACAACGAAACCGCTCCGCCATGCTGTATTCGGTGATATTGCGACCACTCCAGCCACTGATTAATTTGTTGGCAAAGTTTCCACGAGGGTCGTGTGTTGTAGAATTCTTCTCGCATTTCGCATTACGCCTGGGTCAGTCGATATTACTTTTGAGTTATCGCGCTTTACTCCACGCAAACGCAATTTATTACCACTGCCTGATAGGAGAGTCTTGTAATGTGATGATTCAAGGTCGGGAGTTAAAATAAACTTGCGCTACTCGACTGCATCTGTTTTCAATCAAGTAGTTGAAATCCCAAGTCACTTTCTTAATTAATTTGATGTTCAACATTTGCATCTGTTGTTCAATAGCTGAATATAACATCAATGTGCACCCTTTTTTAATTGAAAGTGATCAATTCTGAATCAATTAATGTCAACACTGTCACAGCAGTTCAATCAGGAGTCACAGGGCCTTATTATTTTTTTTTTTTTTTTGCGTTATCCGATATTGCGGCAGTTTTTCACTCTCTGTTGATCTGTTAGTCAATTAGCTGGAGCGAACACAAGCCAAAACCAGATAAGTGACAGGTGGGGTGTTACAACTTGTGACTCGCTGATTTATATTCATAGGGTACCAGAATACTTTTCTTTGTGTGAAGTGCACAGTTTTACATTTCTGAACGCGTAAATCAAGTTGCCATTCTTTGCACCACTTTAAAATCATTTCAAGGTCTGACTGAATATTTGTACAGCTTTGTTCAGACTGTAGTTCGCTGTAGATAACTGCTTCATGTGTGAGAAGTCTGAAGTTACTATTAATTTTGTCTGTAAGATCATTAGTATACGGTGTGAACAGCAAGGAACCCGACACTCTTCCCTGAAGCACACCTGAAGTTACTTCCACATCTGTCGATGACTCTTCATACAAAATAACATGCTGAATCCTCCCTACCAAGAAATCCTCAATCCAGTCAGAGACTTGGTATGGTCGCACTTTTGATAATATGTGAAGGAGTCAGATTCCAGATTCTTTACAAGGGTCTGGACCCAGGCTCCTACACTCGTCAGGAAAGAGCAGAGCGGGATGCAGTAGTGAGGTCCTAGCTGAGCTCGAGTTTGTCAATATGACGTCATTGACAATAACACATTTATTGAGCAGCAATACACGATTATCTTCCAAAGCTCCACATCACAACCAGGACTGTGGAGTAGCGTCTTCTCAGCTGCAGAAGGCCGGCTTGTGCTCATCTTGCAGTATCACCAACACAGCGAAGCTTCGGGTGGCGGCTGTTACGCTGAGGTTGTCGTCGATTGCCGATTCTGGTGGCCTCGGGCTCTGCGTACCGATCTCCAAAGTGCTCTCGTTGACATCGAAGATTTGCATTCATGAGTCTCGCCCCGGATCCACCTGAAGTACTCGCTGACTCGTGGAGGTCGGCTCTCAGCTTCCATTTAGGGAACAGGAACCAGCAGCATCGGTGTCTGCTACAGGAGCGGGATGAGCAGAAGCGCCGCCCACACACTTGAAGGCGGATGACGGACAGAGTCCAGGTCACGCAGGTCAAGCCTCCGACAGCCCTGTAGGGTGTGGTGATCTGTGCACCTCAGAAGTTGGCAGTGCAGCTGGCTGCAGCAGTGTTGTTCGAGCCAGACTCGTGAATCACAGGCGGTCAAAGGCAGCTAGGAGTGCTGAAGGTCGATCTCCATAGCCTCCCTTCACACTTTTTTTTTTGGTCATCAGTCTACTGACTGGTTTGATGCGGCCCGCCACGAATTACTTTCCTGTGCTAACCTCTTCATCTCACAGTAGCACTTGCAACCTACGTCCTCAATTATTTGCTTGAGGTATTCCAATCTCTGTCTTCCTCTACAGTTTTTGCCCTCTACAGCTCCCTCTAGTACCATGGAAGTCATTCTCTCATGTCTTAGCAGATGTCCTATCATCCTGTCCCTTCTCCTTATCAGTGTTTTCCACATATTCCTTTCCTCTCCGATTCTGCGTAGAACCTCCTCATTCCTTACCTTATCAGTCCACCTAATTTTCAACATGCGTCTATAGCACCACACTAGATAGCTGCAAATGACACAACGCCTTACTCACTAGGCAGTCTCAAACTAGCAATCAGGACTCAGAAATCAGACATTTGCCAATGACGGTGGTGCTATTTATATCGACGCTTCCCGTACGCCTGCGGTGGTGGGATGGCTATGACATCATGTGCTCCGGGTTTTCCTCGCTGTCAGCTCTCCTAGTGACTTAAGACTTCCGCAACTTCATCTTTCAGAGGCCCTTTTCACCTGGCTTGACACCTGAGTACTTAATGTTGTGTTACACCTAGCCTTCCTTGAGAAACTCTGCTTTGCCACTGCTATCACAGTCTCTCGGCTTCCATGATTTTATTATGCTTCACTTGCTGACTAGGGCGCTTGGTCATTCCCCTGTGATGCGACAGCTTCCATGTTTGCTGCAACTCCCTCAACTCTTGCCCCTGGTCATAGACACAGGCACTTCGCCTTCTGGGAGATGTCAAGGGAGAAATTGGACGAATTTCTAGTGTCCACTGGGGATACTATCCTAGGGTGTAACAGTTTTTTTGAAAATCATGAATCCATTGGCGTCAGGGTGTGATGTGAGAAAAGTGTGAGTCGGGTTTCACATGATCTACATTTTCGAAATCCATGCTGGCTGTAATGGAAGAGGTGCTTCTGTTCGACATACCTCACAATGTTTGAGCTCAGAATACGTTCTAAGATTCTACAACAAACCGATGTCAAGTATATTGGACGTCAGTTATTGATCGTTTCTGCTACCCTTCTTGTAAACTGGTGTAACCTGTATTTTCTTCCAGCTGCATGGCACGATTTTTTGTGCTGTGAATCTACAATAGATTATAGTTAAAAGTTGGACGAACTCAGCTGCAAATTGGATGTAGAGTTCGTATAACGATTCCACCGGGTCTCGGATATGTGTTCAATTTTAACGATTTCAGCTGTTTGTCAGCTCCGCTGTTGCAAATAACTGTTTAAAAATTTTTTCAGTGGTAAGTCAATTAAATTCAGCCAATACTCCTTGGTTTCCTTTTGTAGAGGAACATTTTAAAACAATTAAGCATTTTTACTTTTGCTTTATTACTCTCTATTTCTATTTCTGTCTTGTCCACTAACAGCCTTTACATACAATCAGAATACATTTGAGTTTTACATGAGATCTTTAGTCAGTATTTTTCTATGGTAGTCGTTGAAAGCTTCACGCATTGCTCTATTGACTGCCAAACGCGTTTCATTCAGCATATGTCTATAGCTCTATGCTTTGTGTTAGACCCATTATCCAGTACTCTGTTGTTTTAGAGGTGTACCATGGAGAGTCTCTCCCATAATGAACTGTTCTACTGAGCACATATCCATCCAGTGCATGGTCAAATATTCTTTTCAACTTGAGCCATAGTTCTTAAACATGTTTCTGTCCTAAGTTAAAGTTTCAAGTTCCCAAGTTCCTCACTGACATATGATGCTACCGTTTCTCTGTGTAGTTTGCTAAACACATAAATATCTCTGTTTGTTTTAGTTGCCATTTGTAGTTTGGTATTCATTTTTCCTATAACTGCCTCATGGTCACCGGCACCAGTTTCGATGTAGACTTTCTCAAAGATGTCAGGTCTGTTTGTTGCCATTAGGTCTAATACATTTCCATAGTGAGAGGGGTTCTGAACTCTATTTTCTAGGCAGTTTTTCACCGGGTGTATTGTCAAGCCCACCACCAAAAAACTATATCCCAAATTATTGTTAGGTGATTAAAGCCTCTTTCAATGATTACAGTATGATTAGGGCTCTTATGTACAAGCGAACTGAGATTTTTCTCTAAAATTTCCAGTTACATCAGGAGGTAAATCTGGCGATTGGATAGAAGAACCCTATTATAATTTTAAGCTCATTCGTGGTACTGAGTCTTGCCCAAACAATCGCACATGCAGCTTTGATTTCTATCTCAGTAAATTTGAGTTTCTTGTCTACACCACCTCCATTTACCAATATCCTATAATTTCGATATACACTTAAATTTTCCCCAAAAATTTCACTGCTCTCAATTTCAAGTTTCAACCAGCTTTCTGTACCTAGTGTTACTCGAGATTGAGTGCTTTTTGTGAGCGCTTCAAACTCTGTCACTTAGTTGCAAATGCTACAGTAGTCCTACGAGTAGGATTTTAACGCTCTCACCTGCCGGAGGCGTTTCTTTCGATCTCACGATGATTTTTCTGGGCTTCTTATAACTAAAAAAATCTTTTGTGCACCCAAAACAGAGTCAGCTGCTTGGGTGGTTGCCTCTGATGTATAGAGCACACCTGACCCGTGTAGGGAGCCATATAACTCTCAGAGCTATGATGAAAATATAGCCAGTCACAGCCTAGCTTATCACAGAACCCTCGAAATTTCTGGTTCAGCCTTCAACTCCACTCAGGACCGTAGGGTCACGATCTGTTCTGGGGACAATGTTGCAATTTATGAGCTTTGTTGAAACTCCGTCAACAACGGAAGTATTCTGAAACCTCTCTGCTGGTCGCTGGAAGAATTCAAATACGACCTCGCAGCCCAGACGACAGGCATCCTTTGATCTAACGCGCGCCGTAATCTGTAGCTGATTGCAGACTGTTCTCTCAGTAGCTGCCAGAGTAACCTCGTCATCATGATAAATGAAACCTGCAGGCATGCATATTGACTGTATCTGGAGTTCCTTCCCATTCCTTGTTGCCTTTTCTCTAGGGATACCATTATTCACTGTTTGCTTTAACTGCCCACTATTAATAGGCCTGTACATACAGGGTGTTTCAAAAATGACTGGTATATTTGAAACGGCAATAAAAGCTAAACGAGCAGCGATAGAAATACACCGTTTGTTGCAATATGCTTGGGACAACAGTACATTTTCAGGCGGACAAACTTTCGAAATTACAGTAGTTACAATTTTCAACAACAGATGGCGCTGCAAGTGATGTGAAAGATATAGAAGACAACGCAGTCTGTGGGTGCGCTATTCTGTACGTCGTCTTTCTGCTGTAAGCGTGTGCTGTTCACAACGTGCAAGTGTGCTGTAGACAACATGGTTTATTCCTTAGAACAGAGGATTTTTCTGGTGTTGGAATTCCACCGCCTAAAACACAGTGTTGTTGCAACAAGACGAAGTTTTCAACGGAGGTTTAATGTAACCAAAGGACCGAAAAGCGATACAATAAAGGATCTGTTTGAAAAATTTAAACGGACTGGGAACGTGACGGATGAACGTACTGGAAAGGTAGGGCGACCACGTACGGCAACCACAGAGGGCAACGCGCAGCTAGTGCAGCAGGTGATCCAACAGCGGCCTCGGGTTTCCGTTCGCCGTGTTGCAGCTGTGGTCCAAATGACGCCAACGTCCACGTATCGTCTCGTGCGCCAGAGTTTACACCTCTATCCGTACAAAATTCAAACGCGGCAACCCCTCAGAGCCGCTACCATTGCTGCACGAGAGACATTCGCTAACGATATAGTGCACAGGATTGATGACGGCGATATGCATGTGGGCAGCATTTGGTTTACTGACGAAGCTTATTTTTACCTGGACGGCTTCGTCAATAAACAGAACTGGCGCATATGGGGAACCGAAAAGCCCCATGTTGCAGTCCCATCGTCCCTGCATCCTCAAAAAGTACTGGTCTGGGCCGCCATTTCTTCCAAAGGAATCATTGGCCCATTTTCCAGATCCGAAACGATTACTGCATCACGCTATCTGGACATTCTTCGTGAATTTGTGGCGGTACAAACTGCCTTAGACGACACTGCGAACACCTCGTGGCTTATGCAAGATGGTGCCCGGCCACATCGCACGGCCGACGTCTTTAATTTCCTGAATGAATATTTCGATGATCGTGTGATTGCTTTGGGCTATCCGAAACATACAGGAGGCGGCGTGGATTGGCCTCCCTATTCGCCAGACATGAATCCCTGTGACTTCTTTCTGTGGGGACACTTGAAAGACCAGGTGTACCGCCAGAATCCAGAAACAATTGAACAGCTGAAGCAGTACATCTCATCTGCATGTGAAGCCATTCCACCAGACACGTTGTCAAAGGTTTCGGGTAATTTCATTCAGAGACTACGCCATATTATTGCTATGCATGGTAGATATGTGGAAAATATCGTACTATAGAGTTTCCCAGACCGCAGCGCCATCTGTTGTTGAAAATTGTAACTACTGTAATTTCGAAAGTTTGCCTGCCTGAAAATGTACTGTTGTCCCAAGCATATTGCAACAAACGGTGTATTTCTATCGCTGCTCGTTTAGTTTTTATTGCCGTTTCAAATATACCGGTCATTTTTGAAACACCCTGTATGTGAGGGTGTCTATTCTGTCGGACATGAATTATAGGAAGGGGAAGGAAAGAGGTGGTACATCATGATTGCTACCCGCATAGAGCATTGTGGTAAAGAAACGGCGAAAGATGAAAATTGTACTGGACTGGGCCTCGAGCCATGATTTACCGCCTTAACCGCTTCAGCCATCCGGACACGGACGTTGAACGACTCAAATTTCCAACGTATCGCACGTTACAATGCAGCGTCCCTCGTCCAGTGATCTCGCCACTCGCAAATCTTGATTGCCGTAGGACTTCAGACGGTATTTGTGCATTCGCACTGAAACAACGACGGAGCTACCGATCGCCAATTTTTTAGAAATTTTTGTATCTAAGTGGTGTCTGTTCTGCCAGGCATGTACGTACCAGCCGCGTCAGCAGGAGTAATGTCTGACAACACAGACACCTCTGAGATACATACATTTCTAAATAACAGGGGAACGGTGAATGCACAAATATCATCCGAACTCCGCGGGAATCACGATTAGGAAGTAGTGATTTTAATGGACAAGGACACTGCATTGCTGCGTGTGATTAGTTGGAAATTTGAGTAGGTCAGGTGCGTGTACGGATGGCCGAAGCGGTTAAGGCAACATATAATGAGATGCGGTAAATCCGGGTTCGAGTCCCCGGTCCGCTACAACTTCCTGCTTTTGCCATTGCACTACCACAATGCCCTCCGTGGCTGGCGGTTACGATTTCCCATCCGTCTTTGCCTTTCCTTCCCTTCCCCGTGCTTCATGTTCACGTGATTAAAAGACCTACTCCTATGCCTTCACCGCCCCTTGACACTGGAATGAGCAGGTTTCCAAACAGATGAAGCTCGCATCACTGGCTCCGTTTCGGTTTTACTGGGAGACAGCACGTCGAAGCTGTTGGTTAAGTTGGATGCAATATACCGAGAAGTCCCTGACCTCTGTCTCCCACGCACTGGACGCATAGACCCACTACTGACACGTCACTCACAGTCAAGTGGACGAGTAATGATGTTGTTCTTGTTGTGGTCTTCACTCCAGAGGCTGGTTTGATGCAGCTCTCCGTGCTTCTCTATCCTGTGCAAGCTCCTTCATCTCCCAGTACCTGCGGCAACCTACATCCTACTGAATCTCCTAAGTGTATTCATCTCTTGGTCTCCCTCTACGATTTTTACCCTCCATGCTGCCCTCCAGTACTACATTGGTGATCCCTTGATGCTTCAGAACATGTACTACCAACCGATCCCTTCTTCCCGTCAAGCTGTGCCACAAATTTCTCTTCTCTCCAATTCTATTCAATACCTCCTCATTAGTTTTGTGATCTACCCATCTAATCTTCAGCATTCTTCTGTAGCACCACATTTTGGAAGCTTCTATTCTCTTCTTGTCTAAACTACTTACCGTCCACGCTTCACTTCCATACGTGGCTACACTCCATACAAATACTTCCAGAAACGACTTACTGACACTTAAATCTATACTCGATGTTAAGAAACTTCTCTTCTTCAGAAACGCTTTGCCTGTCGTTCAAAATGGTTCAAATGGCTCTCAGCACTATGGGAGGTCATCAGTCCCTAGAACTTAGAACTACTTAAACCTAACTAACCTAAGGACATCACACACATCCATGCCCGAGCCAGGATTTGAACCTGCGACCGTAGCGGTCGCGCGGCTCCAGACTGAAAAGTCTAGAACCGCTCGGCCATAGCGGCCGGCTTCCATGTCATTGCCAGTCTACATTTTATATCCTCTCTACTTCGACAGTCATCAGTTATTTTTCTCCCTAAATAGCAAAACTCATTTACTACTTTAAGTGCCTCATTTCCTAATTTAATTCGACTACATTCCGTTATCCTCGTTTTGCTTTTGTTGATGTTCATCTTATATCCTCCTTTCAAGACACTGTCCATTCCGTTCAACTGCTCTTCCAGGTCCTTTGCTGTCTCTGACAGAATTACAATGTCATCCACGTACCTCAAAGTTTTTATTTCTTCTCGATGGATATTAATTCCTACTCCGAATTTTTCTTTTGTTTCCTTTACTGCTTGCTCAATATACAGATTGAATAGCATCGGGGAGAGGCTACAACCCTGCCTCACTCCCTTCCCAGCCACTGCTTCCCTTTCATGTTCCTCGACTCTTATAACTGCCATCTGGTTTCTGTACAAATTGTAAATAGCCTTTCGCTCCCTGTATCTTACCCCTGCCACCTTCAGAATTTGAAAGGAAGTATTCCAATCAACATTGTCAAAAGCTTTCTCCAAGTCTACAAATGCTAGAAACTTAGGTTTGCCTTTCCGTAATCTTTTTTCTAAGATAAGTCGTAAGGTCAGTATTGCCTCACGTGTTCCAACATTTCTACGGAATCCAAACTGATCTTTACCGAGATAGGCTTCTACCAGTTTTCCCATTCGTCTGTAAAGAATTCGTGTTAGAATTTTGCAGCCGTAGCTTATTAAACTGATAGTTCGGTAATTTTCACATCTGTCAACACCTGCTTTCTTTGGGATTGGAATTATTATATTCTTCTTTAACTCTGAGGGTATTTCACCTGTCTCATACATCTTGCTCACCAGATGGGAGAGTTTTGGCTGGGCTGACCCTCCCAAGGCTGTCAGTAGTTCTAATGGAATGTTGTCTACTCCCGGAGCCTTGTTTCGTCTTAGGTCTTTCAGTGCTCTGTCAAACTCTTCACGCAGTATCAAATCTCCCATTTCATCTTCATCTACACCCTCTTCCATTTCCATAATATTGTCCTCAAGTACACCGCCCTTGTATAGACTCTCTATAAACTCCACGAGTAATGATAGGGCTTGTATTTTTCACACGAGGGGCAGTGTCCACAAGAGAGGTACCCCTGGTACTTTCGGCGCAAAACTCTTGATAGCCCTCCCAATACACCCATTCACAGCAGCTTCCAATCGCCCGGCAGCAGTCAGGACGATTTCCAGCTGGCTGCGAATAGCAAGCAACTCATCCCCTGCTCGAGAACAGCAAACACAGTGCAACCCTTATGCAAGCAGTTATTTGGTTTGGCACTGATTGGTAGAGTTGTTGCATGTCCTCCTGAGGCATATCGTGCCAAATTCTGTACAGCTGACGCGTCAGATCAAAATTCCGAGCTGGTTGAAGGGCCCCGGCCACAAAGCTCCAAACGTCCTAAATTGGGGAGAGATCCGGCGACCTTGCTAGTCAAAGTAGGGTTTGGCGATCACGAGGACAAGCAGTAGAAACTCTCGCCTTGTGTGGATGGGCATTATGTGGCTAAGCCTGGGATGGATTACCAAGAAGGGGCGTAGAATATCGTCGATCTGCTGCTGTGCTGTAAAGGTGCCGCGGACGGTGACCAGAGTGTTCCTGTCATGATATGGCGCCCCAGACCATCACTCCAGGATGTCGGGCCACATGGCGGCGATATTCAGATTGGCATACCATTGCTGTACGGGGTGTCTCCGGACACGTCTTGGGCCTGGAATCTGCTTGGCTGAAGTAGAATTATCTTCAGTGATGAGTCCCGCTTCAAACTGAACGCCGTCGACCAGCAAAGACGTGTCTGGTGACGCCAATGTTAGCGGTGGGGTACAAAACTGATTGTCGCCTTCTGTACGGCCCAACAACCAGGAATGATGGACTGCGGTGACATTTCTTTTCATAGCAGGGCGTCTTTCGTTGTCATGCTCGCACAGCGGTACATCGACGATGTTCTACACACTTCATAACAAGTCATCCCGGGATTACATTTCAGCTAGATAATGTTTACCCGCACACGACGAGACTTTCTACTGCTTGTCTCGCTTTCTTGTCAAAACCTATCTTGGCCAGCAATAACGCCGGTACTCTCTCCAATTGAGAGGTGTGGAGCGTTATGGCCGCGCCCTCCAACTAGCTCGGGATTTTGACGTTCTATCGCGCCGACTGGACAAAATTAGTCACTATGTCCCTCAGGAGGACATCCAGCATCGCTATCAATCAATTCCAAGCCGAAAAACTGCTTGAAACAAGGTTCAAATGGCCCTGAGCGCTATGGGACTTAACATCTGAGGTCATCACTCCCCTAGACTTAGAACTACTTAAACCTAATTAACCTAAGGACATCACACACATCCATGACCGACGAAGGTTTCGAACCTGCTGCCGTAGCGGTCGCGCGGTTCCAGACTGAAGCGCCTACAACCGCTCGGCCAATTGGCCGGCTTGAAAAAATGTCAGAGGTGGATTAACGCGTTATTAACTTGCTCATTTGGTGAGGCTCTTTCTCTTGAATAAACCGTTCAGCTTTTCTGACATGAATGTATTTGTTGTGGAGTTTCCGCCTCAAAGCCGTTCAAATGGTTCAAATGGCTCTGAGCACTATGGGACTTAACTTGTGAGGTCATCAGTCCCCTAGAACTTAGAGCTACTTAAACTGAACTAACCTAAGGACATCACACATATCCATGCCCGAGGAAGGATTCAAACTTGCGAACGTGGCGGTCGCGCGGTTCCAGATCGTAGCGCCTAGAACCGTTCGGCCACCCCGGCCGGCTCAAGGCCGTTAACTGTAAATTCCCGACTCGTACTAATTATATACCTTTTCTGATTCAGGTAAGTAAGTTTGTGAACCTATGAATATGATCATGGCTGTCTTAAAGCTCTTGATAGCACCACAACAGTCTGAACAAGAAAGGAGGAACTATCAGAATAAACGGAGCCTCGGGCTTTAGTGTGGGTAATACGTAAAGACTACGGCCTCGGGATCAACTCCAGTCCGCTACAAGCAATGAAGGGCGAATATTCGACAAAAACTACCAAACGTCCGTCGGAGAGAGACAGCAAGACGAGGGCTAGTAGTCAGCTCGTCATTCTGTACGGTACTAGGACGTGTGTCCAACGCAGCCACCAGAAAGTGAATCGATGCAATCAGCGATTTTCAACTCTGCCTGGTACACTCGCAGCATTTATTGAATTTCAATGCGTGTTCCACCGGACTGTGGCACTAAGCGACAGGAAGTGCAATTCCGAGTGGTCTGCGTCGAAATAACGAAATTCAACATCGCGTCACTCAGACTAAATCAATAACTGCAAATGCATTCTTCACAGTTATAGCTCTTGCACTGCCGGATCGCCCGATATTAATTTGACGTTTTCCGCTTTTAAGCGATGCATTTTAACACATTTTTCTGCTCTTTAATGTGTATAATTCTGTGTATCGGCCCAGTGAGTGAGGGTTTGCGGTGTTGTGATCGCGCGGCAGTTATGAGATAAGCTATTAAATGCCCCCAGGTCAGCGTAAATCAACTCAAAGTGATATTCGCTGAACCTGGTGTTCTTGTGAACACCTGAAGTCGTAGTCATAAGGTAAACTTTGTTCTGCCCATTCTGACTTTGGAACGAATTTTTAAACAAATACATCAGCATCTGCGAATGTTTGTTCATCCGGTTTGCAGCTATCATTTTCCATTCTGATCTGGTACATATCTACAAGTATGTTTC
Organism: Schistocerca cancellata; assembly: GCF_023864275.1. NCBI lineage: Eukaryota > Metazoa > Arthropoda > Insecta > Orthoptera > Acrididae > Schistocerca > Schistocerca cancellata. Next base: position 1,253,402,259 of record NC_064626.1, read on the forward strand.
CTGTACCCACTGCCCTCTTCAACAATATATGAGGGGCTACTTGCAGTAATTTATGTAACATTTCTTCCTTTGTCGTTTCCGGTTCAATACGATAAACAACATAAAGCAGAGATGCCGTGCTTTGTGTACGCAAACTATTATACAATGATCCATAAAAGCCTTCGTCTTTCGGTGTCTGTATATTTCAAAATTATTTTTATGTGCTTAAATGACTGCAGGTAAATTAGAAATGTTTTACTACGTACGAATGCAGATAACTGAATTCCAGGCATTTTTCGTTGACCAGCAAGAAACTTTAAGAACACTGAATAATTTTGCTATTATGCAGTTAACGCCCCATAGGTAGGAAAATAGATGTACCTCTCATGTTCTGACTACAATAACGAGTGTTAATTAACTGCTATTGTTTGCTCACGGAACAAAATTAACCAGCGCTACTTCGTTTCCACTACAAAATATATGGCAGCCAAAAAATAAGAGCTTAATTTATCTTAATTACATAAAGTGCCAATAACTGCAATTTTTTTTCTTTATTTAAAACATATCTGTCACGGAAATTTTGCTCATTTTCAGATGGTTATATCTTCACTGCTTGGGAACTGCTAAGGAACTACTGATACGTGTTACATCGACATCTACATGATTACTCTGCAATTCACATTTAAGGGCTTGGCAGAGGGTTCATCGAACCACAATCATACTATCTCCCTACCATTCCACTCCCGAAGAGCGCGTGGGAAAAACGAACACCTAAACCGTTCTGTTCGAGCTCTGATTTCTCTTATTTTATTTTGATGATCATTCCTACCTATGTAGGTTGGGCTCAACAAAATATTTTCGCATTCGGAAGAGAAAGTTGGTGACTGAAATTTCGTAAATAGATCTCGCCGCGACGAAAAACGTCTTTGCCTTAATGACTTCCATCCCAACTCGCGTATCATATCTGCCACACTCTCTCCCCTATTACGTGATAATACAAAACGAGCTGCCCTTTTTTGCACCCTTTCGATGTCCTCCGTCAATCCCACCTGGTAAGGATCCCACACCGCGCAGCAATATTCTAACACAGGACGAACGAGTGTAGTGTAAGCTGTCTCTTTACTAGACTTGTTGCATCTTCTAAGTGTCCTGCCAATGAAACGCAACCTCTGGCTCGCCTTCCCAACAATATTATCTATGTGGTCTTTCCAACTGAAGTTGTTCGTAATTTTTACACCCAGGTACTTTGTTGAATTGACAGCCTTGAGAATTGTACTATTTATCGAGTAATCGAATTCCAACGGATTTCTTTTGGAACTCATGTGGATCACCTCACACTTTTCGTTATTTAGCGTCAACTGCCACCTGCCACACCATACAGCAATCTTTTCTAAATCGCTTTGCAACTCATACTGGTCTTCGGATGACCTTAGTAGATGGTAAATTACGGCATCATCTGCGAACAACCTAAGAGAACTGCTCAGATTGTCACCTAGGTCATTTATACAGATCAGAAACAGCAGAGGTCCCAGGACGCTTCCCTGGGGAACACCTGATATCACTTCAGTTTTACTCGATGATTTGCCGTTTATTACTACGAACTGCGACCTTCCTGACAGGAAATCACGAATCCAGTCGCACAAATGAGACGATACCATAGGCCCGCAGCTTGATTAGAAGTCGCTTGTGAGGAACGGTGTCAAAAGCTTTCCGGAAATCTAGTAATACGGAATCAACTTGAGATCCCCCGTCGATAGCAGCCATTACTTCGTGCGAATAAAGAGCTAGCTGCGTTGCACAAGAACGATGTTTTCTGAAAACATGCTGATTACGTATCAATAGATCGTTCCCTTCGAGGTTATTCATAATGTTTGAATACAGTATATGCTCCAAAGCCCTACTGCAAACCGACGTCAATGATATAGGTCTGTAGTTCGATGGATTACTCCTACTACCCTTCTTAAACACTGGTGCGACCTGCGCAATTTTCCAATCTGCAGGTACAGATCTATCGGTGAGCGAGCGGTTGTATATGATTACTAAATAGTGTTTCAAATTCTGGAATATTCTATTCGTCTTCCCTGGTGAAGAAGCTTTGGAAAACTGCGTTCAATAACTCTGCTTTAGCGGCACAGTCGTCGGTAACACTACCATCGGCACTGCGCAGCGAAGGTATTGACTGCGTCTTGCCGCTTGTGTACTTTACATACGACCAGAATTTCATCTGATTTTCTACCAAATTTCGAGTCAATGTTTCGTTGTGGAACCTATTAAAGGCACCTCGCATTGAAGTCCGTGCCAAATTTCGCGCGTCTGTGAATTTTAGCCAATCTTCGTGATTTCGCGTTCTTCTGAACTTCGCATGCTTTTTCCGTTGCCTCTGCAACAGCGTTCGGACCTGTTTTGTGTGCCATGGGGGATCAGTTCCATCTCTTACCAGTTTATGAGGTATGAATCTCTCAATTGCTGTTGCTACTATATCTTTGAATTTGAGCCACATCTCGTCTACATTTGCATAGTCAGTTCGGAAGGAATGGAGATTGTCTCTTAGGAAGGCTTCTAGTGACACTTTATCCGCTTTTTAAAAAAAAAAAATTATTTTGCGTTTGTTTCTGGTGGATTTGGAAGAAACGGTATTGAGCCTAGCTACAACGACCTTGTGATCACTAATCCCTGTATCAGTCATGATGCTCTCTATTAGCTCTGGATTGTTTGTGGCTAAGAGGTCAAGTGTGTTTTCGCAACCATTTACAATTCGCGTGTGTTCGTGGACTAACTGCTCGAAATAATTTTCGGAGAAAGCATTTAGGACAATCTCGGCAGATGTTTTTTGCCTACCACCGGTTTTGAACAAGTATTTTTGCCAACATATCGAGGGAAGGTTGAAGTTCCCACCAACTATAACCGTATGAGTGGGGTATTTATTTGTTACGAGACTCAAATTTTCTCTGAACTGTTCAGCAACTATATCATCGGAGTCTGGGGGTCGGTAGGAGGAGCCAATTATTAACTTAGTTCGGCTTGTTAAGTATAAATTCCACACATACCTATTCACACGGAGTATCTATTTCGATTTACAACTACAATTCCGACTGTTCCTTGATCCAAGCACGTCCTGTATTTGCCATGCACCCTTTGAGATTGCAGCCCATCCCGTACTTTCCCGAGGCCTTCTAACCTAAAAAACCGCCCAGTCCACGCCGCACAGCCTCCGCTACCCGTGTAGCCGCCAGCTGAGTGAACTCCTGACTTATTCAGCGGAACCCCACCACCCTATGGCGCAAGTCAAGGGATCTGCAGCCAACACGGTCGCAAAACCGTCTGAGCCTCTGATTCAGACCCTCCACCCGGTTCTGCACCAAAGGTCCGCAGTCGGCTCTGTCAACGATGCTGCAGATGGTGAGCTGTGCCTTCATCTCGTAAGCAAGACCGGCAGCCTTCACCAAATCAGATAGCCGCTGGAATCCAGAGAGAAATTCCTCAGATCCAAAGCGACACACGTCATTAGTGCCGACATGTGCCACCACCTGCAGCCGGCTGCACCCTGTGCTCTTCATGGCATCCGGAAGGACCCTTTCCACATCAGGAATGACTCCACCTGGAATGCACACTGGATTTCTTCCCCTCCTTAGCCGCCATATCCCTAAGGGGCCTCATTACGCGCCTAACATTGGAGCTCCCAACTACCAATAAGCCCACCCTCTGCGAGTGCCCGGACCTTGAAGGCGGAGAATCATCCTCTGAAACAGGGCAGGCAGCTGCATCTGGCTCAGCCAGAGACAGTGCCGGAAACCTGTCTGTCAGACGCAGAGGGGAGGCTTTCTGATCAGCCTCCAGGGACGTCTTTCGCTGCCTGCCACGCCTTGGAACGACCTCCCAATCAACCACAGGCGAGGGCTCAGCCCGACTGCGGGCAGCAACCGGGGCAACCACAGTGGCAGACCGATCTGGGGACAGACGGGACGAAGTTGACATCCCCGTGATACCCATGTCCGGCCCCCCACAGTGGTGCCCATTGACAACAGCCTTAAGCTGCGCGACCAAAGTCAGCACCGCCTGCAGCTGTGAGCGAAGGGATGCCAACTCAGCCCTCATCTGAACACAGCAATCAGCTAAGGAGCAACTGCCAATTGCTACGGAACAGCTAACAATTGCTACGGAACACTCGACAAATGAAAGTAAAAGGAAATTTAGAGGCGGGATGTGCACGAACGTTCTGTATGCATTCTACATTTCATGCAGTACGACGTTTGACGAGGATTGTTGTGGAATCGATTAGTGCAACATTCCGTGTGATACGACAACTTGTCTGTGAGACATCTTTGAGCACTTACGATCGTGGACGAGCAGTTGGACGGTCCGAAGCCGGTCAGATTGTCACTATTGCTGCTATAATAATAACTCTGTCCAAAAGCGCCATCTTGTAAGTAAGAAAAAGGCCATTGAAAGTGGAAATGCTTTGCGAAAGCGTAGAGGGACCTCCACACCGCACGGGAATCAAGACGTAGCCCTAGTGATGAACAGGAACAGACACCTCACCCATGGGCAGATCGCTGCAGCCATAGTAATCGTTACTGGTACACGCATATCCGCAGAACTATTTTGTGGCCTTCAGATACAGCATAGCGGTACTGCACGGATTTTACTTCGAATCATGCCCGTCTGTTTAGGGGTGCGATATGTTCCGACTTTCTGTTTATGGGCGACAATGCCCACCCACACAGGATCGCTGATGTGTCGGACGCATTGGAAAGTGAAGCTAAAAGAAACACCTGGGATGGCCTGCGTACTCCCCAGGTCTAGCCCTATAGAGCAGGGGTGTCCAATGCGCGGCCTGCAGGTCGCATGCAGCCCAAAGCAGCCACCAGTGCGCTACAAGAAGTGAGCATCTATCACACGATCGGTAGGAAAAAGAGTCCATTTATGTGTCTAAGCTGTCATATTTCTCGAATTGATTCAAGACTTTGAAAATAGATTTCAGGTTTTCCAAAAAAATAATCAAAATTTTTCTGTTTCTACACCTTCTGCAAACAATATACCCCTTGGTGCAAAGTCATGCATTATACAAGTCATCAGTATTTGGAAGCAAGTAATCTTGTGAACAGTAGTTTTCAAGAGTAAAAACAGAACCAAAATCTCAAATGGTTCAAATGGCTTTGAGCACTATGGGACTTAACATCTGAGGTCATCAGTCCCCTAGAACGTAGAACTACTTAAACCTAACTAACCTAAGGACATCACACACATCCATGCCCCAGGCAGGATTCGAACCTGCGACCGTAGCAGTCGCGCGGTTTCGGACTGCAGCTCCTAGAACCGCGTGGCCACTGCAGTCGGCCCAAAATCTCAGATGAGCACCTTAGAACCATCTTGAGAATAGCAACCACTTAGATCGAACATGTTCCTCATACTCGAACACTACTTTGCCAAATGCAAAGTCATAAATCACATTAATTCTACGATTTGTAATTACTTACGTCATCATCATTTTCTTGCAATGTGGGATCTGCCTTGTTACTGTGGATGTGGCGATGTTAGTGCCAGAGGGTGGCTGGATGCCCTTCCTGTCGCCACCCCCCAACCCCCATCCCCCAGAACGGAATTAGTGTATCCCAGCTGTTTGTGTCTAGTGTAAACCATTGAATATTGCGAACGTTTTCAAATGTGTGCGAGTCGTGTAACTGAGGCGTGACGTGGGGACCAGCCCGGTTTTCACCTAGTGGGATGTGGAAAACCACCTAAAAACCGTATCCAGGCTCGCTGGCACTCTGGCCCTCGTCGGCAATCCGCCGGGCGGATTCGATCAGGGGCCGGCGCGCCTATCCGATTCCAGGAAGCAGCGCATTAGTGCTGTCGGCTAACCTGGCGGGTAATTTGTAATTACATACACGTAAAACTATTAATGAAATCTGGTACATAAAATTTCACATTAATTGCATGTAGCTTTTTTAGAATAAAGAATCATAAATTAATAAATTCTAAATTACTTAACATTTTTGGCAGGTGACAAATAACAGCCGTAAAGTAATGTATAAGATTAGCGTTTGACCATCAGCTGTTTTTTTTTACTCGATTATTGGTCGGTTTTAGTCATAGATCATCTTCAGGCATTAGGATTAAAACAGTTTAGACTACAATATCACGTCTGTCATTTTGTATTTTGACATAACTGTCAGCGAGGAGTGCGACTGAAGGAAATGTAAAAATGTTTATTTGACACCAGAAACGGTCGTCGGCCGGCTGGTGTGGCCGAGCGGTTCTAGGCGCTTCAGTCCGGAACCGCGCGACTGCTACGGTCGCAGGTTCGAATCCTGTCTCGGACATGGATGTGTGCGATGTCCTTAGGCTAGTTAGGTTTAAGTAGTTCTAAGTTCTAGGGGACTGATGACTTCAGATGTTAAGTCCCATAGTGCTCAGAGCTATTTGAACCATTTTTTTCAGTATCTGTTTGATATTATCCTTAGGTTGTTTAACAGCAATTACCCCAAAAAACTGCTTGAACTAATAAAATGATTTTAATTTACTTATTTTTATTCTACATCTACACAGATACTCCGCTAGCCTCTGTACAGTGCGTGGTGGGGGGTATCCTGTACCTCTACTTGCCATTTCCTCTCCTGTTCCACTCTGAAGTAGAGCGAAGGAAAAACGACTATCTATGTGCCTCTGCATGAGACCTAATTTCTCATGCCTTATGTTCGTGGTCCTTAAGCGCAATGTATGTTGGTGGCAGTAGCGTCGTTTGGCAGTCCGCTTCAGATGCCGCTCCTCTACATTTTCTCAATAGTATTTCTCGAAAAGTGCCTTCCCTACAGGGATTCTCATTTAAGTTCCCGAAGCATCCTTGTTGTTAGAACCTCTCTGTTGTTAGAACCTCTATCTATTTCTTGGGGCCCTTGTCCCACTCCAACGCAGGATAGGCCATGTTACTATGGATATTGCGGTGTTAGTGTCAGAGGGTGGCTGGATACCCTTTCTCTCGCCACCCCGTACCCCTTGGGACGGAATTAGTGTACCTCAGCAGTCTGTAACTAGTGTAAGCCGTTAAATAGTGCGGACGTTTTCAAATATCTGCAAGTCGTGTAACTGAGGCAGGACGTGGGGACCAGCCCAGTATTTACCTATTAGAATGGGGAAAACCACCTAAAAACCACATCCAGGCTGGCCGGCACATCGGCCCTCTCCGTCAATCCGCCGGGCGGATTCGATCCGTTGCCGGCGCGCCTACCCGAGCCCAGGAAGCACAGCATTAGCGCCCTCGGCTAACACGGCTGGTGAGGTGTTGTTAGGACCTACCAGTAACAGATCTATCAGCTCGTCTCAGAATTGCTTCGATTTCTTCCTTCGGTCCGATCTGGAACGGATGCCAAACGCTCGAGCAGTTCAAATGGCTCTGAGCACTATGGGATTTAACATCTATGGTCATCAGTCCCCTAGAACTTAGAACTACTTAAACCTACCTAACCTAAGGACATCACACAACACCCAGTCATCACGGCTCGAGCAGTACTCAACAATAGGTCGCAGCAGTGTCCTGTATGCGGCCTCCTTTACAGCTGAGCTACATTCTTCCATAGGTCTCCCAATGGACCGTAATGGACTATTCGCTTTCCCTACCACAGTTCTCACATGGTTGTTCCGTCTCATATCACTTTACGACGCTACGCCAAGATATTTAAACGACTTGACTGTATCGAACAGGACACTAGTAATACTCTTCCGAACATTACAGGTTCGTTCTTCCTACTCTTTTTTTTTTTGGTCATCAGTCTACTGACTGGTTTGATGCGGCCCGCCACGAATTCCTTTCCTGTGCTAACCCCTTCATCTCAGAGTACCACTTGCAACCTACGTCCTCAATTATTTGCTTGACGTATTCCAATCTCTGTCTTCTTCTACAGTTTTTGCCCTCTACAGCTCCCTCTAGTCCCATGGAAGTCATTCCCTCATGTCTTAGCAGATGTCCTATCATCCTGTCCCTTCTCCTTATCAGTGTTTTCCACATATTCCTTTCCTCTCCGATTCTGCGTAGAACCTCCTCATTCCTTACCTTATCAGTCCACCTAATTTTCAACATTCGTCTATAGCACCACATCTCAAATGCTTCGATTCTCTTCTGTTCCGGTTTTCCCACAGTCCATGTTTCACTACCATACAATGCTGTACTCCAGACGTACATCCTCAGAAATTTCTTCCTCAAATTAAGGCCGGTATTTGATATTAGTAGACTTCTCTTGGCCAGAAATGCCTTTTTTGCCATAGCGAGTCTGCTTTTGATGTCCTCCTTGCTCCGTCCGTCATTGGTTATTTTACTGCCTAGGTAGCAGAATTCCTTAACTTCATTGACTTCGTGACCATCAATCCTGATGTTAAGTTTCTCGCTGTTCTCATTTCTACTACTTCTCATTACCTTCGTCTTTCTCCGATTTACTCTCAAACCATACTGCGTACTCATTAGACTGTTCATTCCGTTCAGCAGATCATTTAATTCTTCTTCACTTTCACTCAGGATAGCAATGTCACCAGCGAACCGTATCATTGATATCCTTTCACCTTGTATTTTAATTCCACTGCTGAACCTTTCTTTTATTTCCATCATTGCTTCCTCGATGTACAGATTGAAGAGTAGGGGCGAAAGGCTACAGCCTTGTCTTACACCCTTCTTAATACGAGCACTTCGTTCTTGATCGTCCACTCTTATTATTCCCTCTTGGTAGTTGTACATATTGTATATGACCCGTCTCTCCCTATAGCTTACCCCCACTTTTTTTCAGAATCTCGAACAGCTTGCACCATTTTATATTGTCGAACGCTTTTTCCAGGTCGACAAATCCTATGAAAGTGTCTTGATTTTTCTTTAGCCTTGCTTCCATTATTAGCCGTTACGTCAGAATTGCCTCTCTCGTCCCTTTACTTTTCCTAAAGCCAAACTGATCGTCACCTAGCGCATTCTCTATTTTATTTTCCATTCTTCTGTATATTATTCTTGTAAGCAGCTTCGATGCATGAGCTGTTAAGCTGATTGTGTGATAATTCTCGCACTTGGCAGCTCTAACCGTCTTCGGAATTGCGTGGATGATGCTTTTCCGAAAGTCAGATGGTATATCGCCAGACTCATATATTCTACACACCAACGTGAATAGTCGTTTTGTTGCCACTTCCCCCAATGATTTTAGAAATTCTGATGGAATGTTATCTATCCCTTCTGCCTTATTTGACCGTAAGTCCTCCAAATTTCTTTTAAATTCCGATTCTAATACTGGAACCCCTATCTCTTCTAAATCGACTCCTGTTTCTTCTTCTATCACATCAGACAAATCTTCATCCTCATAGAGGCTTTCAATGTATTCTTTCCACCTATCTGCTCTCTCCTCAGCATTTAACAGTGGAATTCCCGTTGCACTCTTAATGTTACCACCGTTGCTTTTAATGTCACCAAAGGTTGTTTTGACTTTCCTGTATGCTGAGTCTGTCCTTCCGACAATCATATCTTTTTCGATGTCTTCACATTTTTCCTGCAGCCATTTCGTCTTAGCTTCCCTGCACTTCCTATTTATTTCATTCCTCAGCGACTTGTATTTCTGTATTCCTGATTTTCCCGGAACATGTTTGTACTTCCTCCTTTCATCCATCAACAGAAGTATTTCTTCTGTTACCCATGGTTTCTTCGCAGCTACCTTCTTTGTACCTATGTTTTCCTTCCCAACTTCTGTGATGGCCCTTTCTAGAGATGTCCATTCCTCTTCAACTGTACTGCCTACTGCGCTATTCCTTATTGCTGTATCTATAGCGTTAGAGAACTTCAAACGTATCTCGTCATTCCTTAGTACTTCCGTATCCCATTTCTTTGCGTATTGATTCTTCCTGACTACTCATCAGCATGAATTTACATTTTTCCACACTTACAGCTAGCGGCCATTCATCACACCAACTAGAAATTTTGTCCACGTCGCCCTGAATATCCTTACAGTCACTTCGACACCTTATCGTACACCACAGCGTCATCAGCAAACAACCACAGATTGCTTGCGACCCTGTCCGCGAAATCATTTATGTACGAGAGAACAACAGCGGGCCTATCACACTTCCCTGGGTCCCTCCTGACGACACCTTTTCTCTGATCAACACTTGCCGTCGAGGACAACATACTTGGTTCTGTTACTTAAGAATCCTTCGAGACACCCACATATCTGTCAACTTATTCCATGTGCTCGTATCTTCGTTAACAGCCTGCAGTGGGTCACCGTGTAAAATGCATTCCAGAAATCTACAAATAAGGAATCTACCTGTTGTCCTTCGTCCATAGTTGGCAGTACATCACGCGAGAAAAGGCAAAATAAGTTTCCCACATGCGATGCTTTCTAAAACCATGCTGATGTGTGGACATGAGCTTCTCAGTCTCAAAAATGTTCATTGTATTCGACTGAGAATATTGTAAGTAGACTGTTTAGGTTTTTATGTTGGTAACGCCGCGTAGCGCTCTATATGAAAATCACTGACTGTGCTGTGTGAAGTCTGTGGCTGGTTGGCGTTGTTGGAATAGTCGCTATTGTAGTGTTGGGCAGTTGATGTGAACAGCGCGTAGCATTGCACAGTTGGAGGTGAGCCGCCAGCAGTGGAGGATGTGGGGAGTGAGATGGCGGAGTTTTGATAGCGGATGATCTGTACGTGTGTCCATCAGAGAGACTGGATGTCATGAACTGAGATTATATATATATATATATATATATATATATATATATATATATAATGACTTTAGAACACTGTTAAGGTAAATACATTGTTTGTTCTCTATCAAAATCTTTCATTTGCTAAGTATGCCTATGAGTAGTTAGTGTCTTTAGTAGTTAGAATCTTGTATTTAGCTGGCAGTATTGGCGCTCGCTGTATTGCAGTAGTTCGAGTAACGAAGATTTTTGTGAGGTAAGTGATTCATGAAAGGTATAGGTTATTGTTAGTCAGGGCCATTCTTTTGTAGGGATTATTGAAAGTCAGATTGCGTTGCGCTAAAAACATTGTGTCACTTTAGTGATGATGAGAATAAGTAAAGAGAAAAATGACTGAGTACGTTCAGCTTTGCTCAGCTGTTTGAAAATCAAATAACGTAAGAGGTTTACCAGCACAGTCGTTCATTAATTTTTCTGATGGGACGTTTCAGTATGTTCAACGACTCTGTAACAAAAGGAAGTTAGAGATATTGGTCTGTAATTTTGCAGGACTGTTCCTTTACTCTTTGATATACTGCAACCAGCAGCGCTTCTTTCCAGTCGCTTCGGGCTTTCAGCTGGGAGAGAGATTAGTTTTTAACGATTCGTAAAGGTGATGACAAATCTCAATGTTCAAAAGTTAAATTTAGCTCCAATTTACTTCTTTGAACAACATAACCTCTCGAGAAACCTAATTATGATACAAAACCCATCAAATAACATTGTCGATTCCTCACATGCATTCCTTTCAAATTCCAACCATCAACTTCCCACTCCTTGTCCTCTTTCCTCTATAGCCCAATCTCCCTGTCGATCTTTTGATAGAAAAAGCCAATCGCCCCAGATACAGAAACGGGAGCCTTCAGCGCGACATATGAATGTCTTATTCCGTTTCAGTGCGTTTAACGTCAGCCGCGAGAGTTCTCTCGCAGTCCTAATTTGTTGCGCCCTTTAATGGTATACTACGACTGCAATTAGTTCCTTAACGTACTACGTCGGCGTACAGTAGAATGTTTCTGTTGAAAATGAATTTAGTCTTAATTACCCCGCACGCCAGTACTAATCAGGACTCGAGCCACGGTGCGAGGTGAACGGCCTCTGACGTGAGCAGCAGCCAGTCAGTCGCTTTGCGCGCAGCTCCCGCGCTCTCCGTGACGCCGCAACACGCGACTCTGTTCCTCAGGACTTTCAGCAGGCGACCCGTTATATAACGATCCGGCCCCCTAAAACTCACGACAGCGTCGCATAAAACGGAGAAAAATTACGAGTCGCGAGATGAAGCGAAAAGTGCCGGCGGCGCGGCGGGCGAGAAGCGGCTTAAGCGAATTTGGAGGCGTGGCGGTGCGCTCTGACGTGTTGACGTCTGAAGCTAATTAGCGGCGCCAGCGCCGCCTCTTCACAGCGGCCAATTAGCGAACCAGAGCCCGGCACTCCACGGCTGGCGCCGGTTGTTATCAGTACTTCGCCACGTCGAGCATCCAAACAGGCTCGCCGACGTAAATACTGTTTAATCAGCCCTTCCCAAAGAACGACCTGTAAACACGCAGAACGAATATCTTCAGATTCAAAAAGGAATTCTGGCGCAGTGATTGCAGAAAAGGTGTATTGACGGAGAATACGGCACGTTTTCATCGGTGAGGTTACATCAGGCGACTTTCAGCAATACATGAGGAACCGTTGTCATTTGGAAACGTGGGGAAGATAGCACCAAAGACATACACACTGCTGAGTTCATTCAGCTCCCCCTAGCGTAATATTTCTGCGTGTTACTACGAGTAAAAGAAGCAGTAATTAAAAGTACTACTAATGCTACCTTGCGCCTTGTCTCAGGAAACTGTCAAATAAATCTTGGAAGTGAAGATGTGAGCCAATAAACACATTCTTCTTCGCTGTTGATATACTTTCCGGGATGTGAGGTCGTGGTCCAAGAACTTTTCTGCTCCTTACGTTTCGTCCAGGACTGCGCTGCACTTCCTCAGAGGCGCTGCTGCGCTGAGTCTTGCCGACTGGCTGGTCGGGTGTCTGAGAGCGACTTATATATTGTGAGAAAGGGGGGCGTGGTTCAGGTGACACGTAATGAGCAGTGATAATCCATAGCAAAGATAAGGTTGACTATCGATTACCATCTTGTCAAAGATAAAAATTGTTAGCAATTTTGTAGAGCCACTGTCCATATATCGCTAAGTTTCATAGCCTCCTCTTTCCTATTAAAATTATCGTGATGTTTATAAATTTCGATAGCTTCTCTATAAAGCCGTGGATAGTAATTTAACGTTGTAGATAAAACTTCGGTATCCGAAAACTTCACTTGGTGGTTGCCTGGTTGAAGAGCATGTTCCGCTACAGCTGACTTTTCTATTTTTCCAAGTCGACAAAGACTTTTATGCTCTTTCAGTCTCGTGTTTACGCTTCTTTTTGGTAGTACCAATGTAAACTTTACCACAGGTACATGAAATTTGATACACACCACATGTCGACAGGGGGGGGGCGTTTATCCTTCACCATGTGGTGTGTATGAAATTCCATGTAGCTGTGGTAAAATGTTTAAATTGGTACTACCAAAAAGAATCGTAAACACGCGACTGAAAGAGCATAAAAGTCTTTGTCGACTTGGAAAAATAGAAAAGTCAGCTGTAGCGGAACATGCTCTTCAACCAGGCAACCACCAAGTGAAGTTTTCGGATACCGAAGTTTTATCTACAACGTTAAATTACTATCCACGGCTTTATAGAGAAGCTACCGAAATTTATAAACATCACGATAATTTTAATAGGAAAGAGGAGGCTATGAAACTTAGCGATATATGGAGAGTGTCTCTACAAAATTGCTAACAATTTTTATCTTTGACAAGGTGGTAATCGATAGTCAACCTTATCTTTGCTATGGATTATCACTGCTCATCACGTGTCACCTGAACCACGCCCCCCTTTCTCACAATATATAAGTCGCTCTCAGACACCCGACCAGTCAGTCGGCAAGACACAGCGGAGCAGCGCCTCTGAGGAAGTCCAGCGCAGTCCTGGATGAAACGTAAGGAGCAGAAAAGTTCTTGGACCACGACCTCACATTCCGGAAAGTATATCAACAGCCATGTCAACCGGTCGTGAAAGCCTTCATTCTACAAACATTCTTCTTCATTCCGTAGATGGGTCTGAAGCAGCTGTCCATGCAAGTCTATTCGACGTAAGAATCTTCATCTCAGCATTACTACTGCAACCTGCGTTCACTTAAACCTGCTTACTGTGTTCAAGACTTCGTGTTCTTCTACAAATTTTACCCACACATTTTCCCACCATTACCAAATTAACCATTACGTTGCTGCATCAGTTAGTAGAGTTTTTGTTTTGCATGTTGGTATTCCAGTTGCTATATGTTTATTTATCGAGTGTAATTTTTTATTTGTAGTTCATTCTTGTTATTTGAGTTTACATACCGTTATTTGGTCATTTGGAGGTAGTGAGTGGCGCTGTGGCTGCTATAAAACGGAGTGCAAAGTGGAGAAATCGTAATATTTTCGAAATGTTCTTCTGTCTGAGTTCAGTAGGAGGGTGGTAGCCAGAACCACTCGCGCCGTGTATAGGGATAATTCCATTGGACAGAGCACGGCGATAAAATGATTTATTAAGGTGGATCATTTTGACATTAGTGACTCCACGTTCAGGAAGACCTTCGGAGTTCGATGAAAATCGTTTAAACGCATTAATCCACACCACAGTACTCGAGAATTGCCAATATGAACTGTGATCACTCCACCATCGTGCGTCATTCGCTTGCAATGGGGAAGGTTGAAAATCAGGTGTATGGGCACCCATACTCTAAGCCAAAAATCACACAAATCAGCGGGTGGTCATATGTGCATTTCTGCTTGCTCGTCACCAACTGCCTGGTAAACAACTCCAAACATACACATCCTCTATCGTTACTGGGGACCAGAAGTGGTGTCTTTATGCTGACATAAGGAAAAGAAAGGGATGGTTGAGCCAAAGCATAGACCTGCGCGCACCCACAAAAGATAATGTTATGCATCAGACGAAACACCTACGGAGTCTTGTAATACGAATTGGTTCCTCGAGGAGTAACTATCACTGCTCACACTTATTGTCAATAACTGAGAAGTCTTGCAAACGCAGTCGAAGCTCATCGACGAGGAAATTTGCGTGAAATGACGCTACTTCACGACAACGATCGCTCGCGGCCTGCTAGACAGACAAGAAACACTGTACAGGAGGTGGGTCTGGAAGTCATCTGGCATCCACCTCACTCACCTGATCTTGCGTCCACAGATTTTCACCTTTTCCGCTCTGTATATAACAACCTTCAAGAAACTTCCTTTGTGGATCAAAACGGGGTCCGAATATGGCTCTACGCGTTCTTCGCCGCAAGATCAAGTAATTTCTACTGTCGCCGAATATAAAAGATAGCCCAGCGTTGGCAGGATGTTGTAAATACAGGGTTATTACAAATGATTGAAGCGATTTCACAGCTCTACAATAACTTTATTATTTGAGATATTTTCACAATGCTTTGCACACACATACAAAAACTCAAAAAGTTTTTTTAGGCATTCACAAATGTTCGATATGTGCCCCTTTAGTGATTCGGCAGACATCAAGCCGATAATCAAGTTCCTTCCACCCTCGGCGCAGCATGTCCCCATCAATGATTTCGAAAGCATCGTTGATGCGAGCTTGCAGTTCTGGCACGTTTCTTGGTAGAGGAGGTTTAAACACTGAATCTATCACATAACCCCACAGAAAGAAATCGCATGGGGTTAAGTCAGGAGAGCGTGGAGGCCATGACATGAATTGCTGATCATGATCTCCACCACGACCGATCCATCGGTTTTCCAATCTCCTGTTTAAGAAATGCCGAACATCATGATGGAAGTGCGGTGGAGCACCATTCTGTTGAAAGATGAAGTCGGCGCTGTCGGTCTCCAGTTGTGGCATGAGCCAATTTTCCAGCATGTCCAGATACACGTGTCCTGTAACGCGTGAAACTTGCCCGCACTCGTTCAACCGTTTCTTCACTCACTGCAGGCCGACCCGTTGATTTCCCCTTACAGAGGCATCCAGAAGCTTTAAACTGCGCATACCATGGCCGAATGGAGTTAGCAGTTGGTGGATCTTTGTTGAACTTCGTCCTGAAGTGTCGTTGCACTGTTATGACTGACTGATGTGAGTGCATTTCAAGCACGACATACGCTTTCTCGCCTCCTGTAGCCATTTTGTCTCACTGCGCTCTCGAGCGCTCTGGCGGCAGAAACCTGAAGTGCGGCTTCAGTCGAACAAAACTTTATGAGTTTTTCTACGTATCTGTAGTGTGTCGTGACCATATGTCAATGAATGGAGCTACAGTGAATTTGTGAAATTGCTTCAATCATTTGTAATAGCCCTGTAGTGAAGGAGAATGTATTATTGTTGACTCAAATATCTCTTACGTGTATCTGTTGTATTTATTAAACATCTACGAACTTACGTACCAATTTAATATAATCCCTGCTGTGTTATATTGCCTCTAACGATGCTGCATATAGAGCATGTTTCTTTCAGGAGGTGATCCATGTCTGAGAACCAATGGAAACTACTAGAGCGTGAAATTTAAAGAACTGTATGGATTGAGAATCAGAGAATTGCCAATAGACGGGAAGTAAAAAGCTTGAACTGCGAGTGACTGCTTCCATCACTGGTGTAATAACATGGTCGATGGCACCAATCTGACAAATGCTGGTGTCACAGAACTTACAAAAGAGGGAAGACCGAAAAATTTAAAAGTGCTACAAACGCAAGAAGTCGCGTTCTGTCCGAGGCTAGGAATAAGTGATGTGCTGTGTCTTTGCTTTATTCCTTCAACTGATGGTCTTCACCAGCGGGTGGGGATGGAGGGTGGCGGGCATCCCACTTACAGTTTCAGGACGTTTTGTCAGAAAAGGTGATGCAACTACCTGCACAGAACCATGTGGGAGTAAATCTCGCTTCCAACAACTCAGATGCCCAACGAACATTTGTGATGTACGCGTATAACAGCGAATGGTTAGAGGGGCTTATGTAGAATTATCAAGAAACTGCTGTTACCTTCTTAGCAACACCGATCCCAGTTGCTTGCGCAGTCGTTTAATTTTCTTATTTGATCGAAAGTATAAATTGAAAGTCGATTTGTTCATTTCAGTATGTTATACATGAGTCCCAATTAGCTGTTTTTCTTTCACTAATAGTGTTCCCAACTCCTTAAATTAGACTGTTGTTTCGCCTTTAGTCGTCTGGCAAGCACCACTCATTAAAACCAGCTGATACAAGAGATGTGTAACTGATGTTGGCACGCAGTGTGGGGACACGTTAAGTAACCACAGAAGTACTTCTGACATTATCTAATCCACTCCATGTATTTCATCCCGCGGTTGCATTTGCACTAAGTGTTACTGCAAAACTGTCTTTATAAAGGGAGAGATGAAGTCCACGCACTATAAGTCAGCAGTTAGCATGACACCCCGAGGAAGGCGTCTTGCAACAGTCGCCGAAACGTCGGAATTTTTTAGTTGACAATGCGGCCTCAAACACAGGAGAATTTTATTCATTGTATAATATGTTCACATAACAGAAATTAATGAATATGTACCCTCAGTGTCAAGAAATAAAGGTTGTAAGATGTAAGTTGGATCCCAAAAAAAAGATTCGCAAAAGAAGTCCTAAACAACATACACAATGAAACTTCCTGGCAGATTAAAACTGTGTGCCCGACCGAGACTCGAACTCGGGACCTTTGCCTTTCGCGGGCAAGTGCTCTACCAGTCTCATTCTGGAAACATCCCCCAGGCTGTGGCTAAGCCATGTCTCCACAGTATCCTTTCTTTCAGGAGTGCTAGTTCTGCAAGGTTCGCAGGAGAGCTTCTGTAAAGTTTGGAAGGTAGGAGATGAGATACTGGCAGAAGTAAAGCTGTGAGTACCGGGCGTGAGTCGTGCTTCGGTAGCTCAGATGGTAGAGCACTTGCCCGCGAAAGGCAAAGGTTCCGATTTCGAGTCTCGGTCGGGCACACAGTTTTAATCTGCCAGGAAGTTTCATATCAGCGCACACTCCGCTGCAGAGTGAAAATCTCATTCTGGAAACATACACAATGATAGAAGGGCGTTGAAAAAATTGTGCAATGAATAAGTGGCAGGAAAGCTTAAATTATAAACCATAAATTTCCTCTGACACGATGATGACGCTAGTAACTCATTAATTTATTTCATCCCCAATTCCTTTTCGATAAGTAAGCCATACTTCCGTTTCGTTGCGTGATTTTAATGGCCATTTACGATAAATGACCTATTATGTTTCTCCAATATAAATTTTGTTCCATACTCTGTAAATATGATCGTTCTTTATTTACCTTCAGTGTTCTGATACCCAGCAACCATATGAAAGTTAACCATACAATTGGCACCTAGTATGAGGGCACATGAGCTAACCATTAAGTTGGTTTTCATATCATCTAGGCCAGATTTTCATCAAGCGTTTTCATCTAACACTAATTATTTACAGTAAAACTTCCCTTCTAAAGATAGACATATCTGAGGATGAGAATGACCTGGAAGTTTAATAATACGGAAGCAGGAGTACTACATCTACATATACGTCCCACAAGCCACTGTACAGTGCATTATGGTGGGTAGGTCGAACCAATGTTATCGATTTTTCTTTCCAATTCCATTTACGTATTGAGCGACGAAAAATGATTGCCTGTATCTCTGTACTTACCGTAATCTCTCTTTTCTTACCGATCAGTATTAATGATTATGTACGACGTGTGTCAAGATAGTCAAAGTCTTTTTTTCCTGCGATACTGGTACCACTGCCTTCAAGGATAAGGTATTGGCAGTAGAACGCTCACTCGGTTGCACAGTGGGCTGAAAACTCTTGTTGTAGTGTCGTGGTGAAATCTTTTACTTCTGTAAAATATCTGGGAGTATGCGTGCGGAACGATTTGAAGTGGAATGATCATATAAAATTAATTGTTGGTAAGGCGGGTACCAGGTTGAGATTCATTGGGAGAGTCCTTAGAAAATGTAGTCCATCAACAAAGGAGGTGGCTTACAAAACACTCGTTCGACCTATACTTGAGTATTGCTCATCAGTGTGGGATCCGTACCAGATCGGGTTGACGGAGGAGATACAGAAGATTCAAAGAAGAGCGGCGCGTTTCGTCACAGGGTTATTTGGTAACCGTGATAGTGTTACGGAGATGTTTAACAAACTCAAGTGGCAGACTCTGCAAAGAGGCGCTCTGCATTGCGGTGTAGCTTGCTCGCCAGGTTTCGAGAGGGTGCGTTTCTGGATGAGGTATCGAATATATTGCTTCCCCCTACTTATACCTCCCGAGGAGATCACGAATGTAAAATCAGAGAGATTAGAGCGCGCACAGAGGCTTTCAGACAGTCGTTCTTCCCGCGAACCATACGCGACTGGAACAGGAAAGGGAGGTAATGACAGTGGCACGTAAAGTGCCTTCCGCCACACACCGTTGGGTGGCTTGCGGAGTATAAATGTAGATGTAGATGTAGATAGATACTTCGCAAGCCAACTACCGTGAGTGGCGGAGGGTATCTTGTACCACTACCAATAATTATCTTTCCTGTTCCACTCGTAAACAGAGCGATGGAGAAACGACTATCTATATGCCTCCGTAAGAGCTCTGATTTCTCGTATCTTATCTTCACGGTCCTTACGCGGACTGTGTGTTAGCGGCAGTAGAGTCGTTTGGCAGTCAGTTTCAAATACTGAATCTCTAAATTTTTTCAATAGTGTTTCTAGAACGCCGCTTTCTGTCCAGGAATTCCCATTTGTGTTCCCGAACACTCTCCGTGGCACTTACGTGCTGTCCGAAATTACCGGTAACAAATCTAGCAGCCTGTCTCAGTATTGTCTCGATTTCTTCCTTCAAGCCCGTGCAGATCCCAAACACTAGATCAGTACTCAAGAATAGGTCTCATCAGCGTCCTTTATACGGTCTCCTCCACAAGTGAGCCACTCTTTCCTAAAATTCTCCCAATAAACGGAATTCGACCATTCGCCTTCCTTACCACAGTTCTCACATGCTAGTTCCATTTCAAATCGATTTGAGGACGTTACGCCCAGATATTTAAACGACTGTGTCAAGTAGGACTGCAAGCGAACATTACAGGTTTGTTCTTCCTGCTCATCAGCGTTAACTTACAGTTTTCCACATTTAAAGCTAGCGGCCATTCACCACACCAACTAGAAAAGTTGTGCAAGTCGCCCAGTGTATTCTTACAGTCACGTCGACAACTTACCGCACACCACAGCATCGCCAGCTAACAACCGCGGATTGCCGATAACTCTGCCCGCCAGGTCGTTTATGTATAGAGACAACAAAAGCGGTCCTATCACACTTCCCTGGGCACACCTGACGATACTCCTGTATCCGATGAACATTTGCCGTCGAGGACAACATACGTGGTTCTATTACAGGGCTATTACAAATGATTGAAGCGATTTCATAAATTCACTGTAGCTCCATTCATTGACATATGGTCACGACACACTACAGATACGTAGAAACAGTCATAAAGTTTTGTTCGGCTGAAGCCGCACTTCAGGTTTCTCCCGTCAGAGCGCTCGAGAGCGCAGTGAGACAAAATGGTGACAGGAGCCGAGAAAGCGTATGTCGTGCTTGAAATGCACTCACATCAGTCAGTCATAACAGTGCAACGACACTTCAGGACGAAGTTCAACAAAGATCCATCAACTGCTAACTCCATTCGGCGAATGGTATGCGCAGTTTAAAGCTTCTGGATGCCTCTGTAAGGGGAAATCAACGGGTCGGCCTGCAGTGAGCGAAGAAACGGTTGAACGCGTGCGGGCAAGTTTCACGCGTAGCAAGCGGAATATTGGCTCGTGCCACAACTGGAGACCGACAGCGCCGACTTCATCTTTCAACAGGATCGTGCCCCACCGCACTTCCATCATGATGTTCGGCATTTCTTAAACAGGAGATTGGAAAACCGATGGATCGGTCGTGGTGGAGATCATGATCAGCAATTCACGTCATGGTCTCCACGCTCTCCCGACTTAACCCCATGCGATTTCTTTCGGTGGGGTTATGTGAAAGATTGTGTTTAAACCTTCTCTACTAAGAAACGTGCCAGAACTGCGAGCTCGCATCAACGATGCCTTCGAACTCATTGATGGGGACATGCTGCGCCGAGTGTGGGAGGAACTTGATTATCGGCTTGATGTCTGCCGAATCACTAAAGGGACACATATCGAACATTTGTGAATGCCTAAAAAAACTTTTTGAGTGTTTGTATGTGTGTGCAAAGCATTGTGAAAATATCTCAAATAATAAAGTTATTGTAGAGCTGTGAAATCGCTTCAATCATTTGCAATAACCCTGTACTTAAGAAGTCTTCTAACCACTGGCAAATCTGTGAACTTACAGCACAGCACATGCTCCCACCTTCATTAACAGTCTGTAATGGGGCACCGTGTCAAATGCGCTCCGGAAATCTAGAAACACTTACGTCTTCCAAATCACGCCAGCTGTGAGATGAGGTGCATAATCCTGTTTTTTCTTGCAAAAAGAAACAATGTTCCACAGTTTTAACGAAATCAAAACTGTTTAGGAGGATGGTTTGACGAATTGTACAACTATGTACATATAATGGTGTAACCGCAAAGCTGGCAGAGCCACTGTTCATGAATAATGGGACGTGAGTCTGTCAATCATGGTGGTAAGGTGAACAAGGTGGAAGAACCGAATCGCGACAAGCGTTGCTTGGCTTTGGACGAAATGAATGTATTCTTTCCAGTGATCTCCACAGCTCTTCTTCATGAAATCATTACTGAAACCCTTAGTTACCGAAGGTAGTGTGCGAGGTCTGTACAGAAACATCTCACAGATCAGAACAAAATCAACAGAATCGAACCTTCATGGAAATTTCTCGAGAGCTTCGTACTAGAAGATGAACAGTTCCTCTACTCTGCAATAACTGCCTCGCGGGTATACAGGGTGTTACAAAAAGGTACGGACAAATTTTCAGGAAACATTCCTCACACACAAATAAACAAAAGATGTTATGTGGACATGTGTCCGGAAACGCTTAATTTCCATGTTAGAGCTCATTTTAGTTTCGTCGGTATGTACTGTACTTCCTCGATTCACCGCCAGTTGGCCCAATTGAAAAAGGTAATGTTGACTCTTCGGCGCTTGTGTTGACATGCGACTCATTGCTTTACAGTACTAGCATCAAGCACATCAGTATGTAGCATCAACAGGTTAGTGTTCATCACGAACGTGGTTTTGCAGTCAGTGCAATGTTTACAAATGCGGAGTTGGCAGATGTATGGATTAGCACGGGTGCAATAGCCGTGGAGCGGTACGTTTGTATCGAGACAGATTTCCAGAACGAAAGTGTCCCGACAGGAAGACGTTCGAAGCAATTGATCGGCGTCTTAGGGAGCACGGAACATTCCAGCTTATGACCCGCAACTGGGGAAGACCTAGAACAACGAGGACACCTGCAATGGACGAGGCAATTCTTCGTGCAGCTGACGATAACCCTAATGTCAGCGTCAGAGAAGTTGCTGCTGTACAAGGTAACGTTCACCACGTCACTCTATGGAGAGTGTTACGGGAGAACCAGTTGTTTCCGTACCATGTACAGCGTGTGCAGGCACTATCAGCAGCTCATTGGCCTCCACGAGTACACTTCTGCGAATGGTTCATCCAACAATGTGTCAATCCTCACTTCAGTGCAAATGTTCTCAGTGCAAATTTTCACAATCAACATGTGTGGGCTGACGAGAATACGCACGCAATTGTGCAATCACGTCATCAACACAGATTTTCTGTGAACATTTGGACAGGCATTGTTGGTGATGTCTTGATTGGGCCCCATGTTCTTCCACCTACGCTCAATGGAGCACGTTATCATGATTTCATACGGGATACTCTACCTGTGCTGCTACAACATGTGCCTTTACAAGTACGACACAACATGTGGTTCATGCACGATGGAGCTCCTGCACATTTCAGTCGAAGTGTTCGTACGCTTCGCAACAGCAGATTCGGGGACCGATGGATTGGTAGAGGCGGAGCAATTCCATGGCCTCCACGCGCTCCTGACCTCAACCTTCTTGACTTTCATTTATGGGGGCTTTTGAAAACTCTTGTCTACGCAGTCCCGGTACCAAATGTAGAGACTCTTCGTGCTCGTATTGTGGACGGGTGTGATACAATACGCCATTCTCCAGGGCTGCATCAGCGCATCAGGGATTCCATGCGACGGAGGGTGGATGCATGTATCCTCGCTAACGGAGGACATTTTGAACATTTCCTGTAACAAAGTGTTTGAAGTCACGCTGGTACGTTCTGTTGCTGTGTGTTTCCATTCCATGATTAATGTGATTTGAAGAGAAGTGATAAAATGAGCTCTAACATGGAAAGTAAGCGTTTCCGGACACATGTCCACATAACATATTTTCTTTCTTTGTGTGTGAAGAATGTTTCCTGAAAGTTTGGCCGTACCTTTTTATAACGCCCTGTAGACCCATGAGACGGAAAGACAGTCCATGTAACTGCGATATCTCCGCTCGCCATCAAGTAAATAATTTTTTCGGCCCGAAAATCTCTTTTGAGAGCCTAACCAAGTTGTCCTAAACAGCGGAAAACAATTATTGCTGTGTGGCTTATTTATTTATTTACACTTCAAGTTCCGTAGGACCAAATTGAGGAGCAAATCTCCAAGGTCACAGAACGTGTCAGTACTTGAAATTACAACATAAAAGTAATAACAGATAAAAATAAATGTTCATGAACCCGAAAAAAGTCAATCCATAAGCGTAAGTAAACGCAATCAATAATACAATAAGAATCAGCTTAATTTTTCAAGGAACTCCTGGACAGAAAAGAAGAAGTGACCCATGAGGAAACTCTTCAGTTTCGATTTGAAAGCGCCTGGATTACTGCTAAGAGTTTTGGGTTCGAGTGGTAGCTTATTGAAAATGGATGCAGCAGTATACTGTACACCTTTTTACACAAAAGTTAAGGAAGTCCGATCCAAATGCAGGTTTTATTTCTGCTGGGTTTTAACCGAGTGTTTATTGTTGGTAATAAGCTAATACTGTTAACAAAAAGTGACAGTAAGGAATATATATATTGAGAGGCCAATGTCAAAACACCCACACTCGTCAACAGCGGTCGATAAGAGGTTCGTGAACTCACACCACTTATTGCCCGAACCTCCCGTTTCTGAGCCAAAAATATCCTTTTAGAATGGGAAGAGTTACCCCAAAATATAATACCATACGACATAAGCGAATGAAAATAAGCAATGTAGACTAATTTTCGTGTCAAACGATCACTCACTTCTGATACCGTTCGAATAGTAAAGATGGCAGCATCAAGTCTTTGAACAAGATCCTGAACGTGGGCTTTCCACGACAGGTTATATCTATCTGAACACCTAGGAATTTGAACTGTTCAGTTCGAATACAACTGCTACTATGAAATACTAAAAAAAAAGCACAGAGGCTGACACAGAAATAAAGAAGGGGATTGTGAATGAAGGGAATGTGCTTCTTGCTTTAAAATGCCCGTTGTCATACACCCAACGCCACAAAGCAACTCCTAGATTCATTCGGTTTCAACACTATGAACCACTCCGGTCACAGCCCTGATCTAGCACCTTCGGAATTTTATCTTTTCATCTCTCTAGAGTTGTTTATTGGAGGAAAAATTTTTTTCTACCGATAATGAAGTCTAGAGTGCCTTCAACTATGGACCAAAGAGGCGGCGGGATACTTACCTAAGTATCAGACAGCTCACACCGCAAGGCGACTACGTCGAACACGCAAGGTGATTACATCGAAAAATAATGTTTGAAGTACATCTTAGGATTTGTAAATTTTTCAACAATGTATTGCCATTTAGATTTTAAAACAGCTGTATAATCCTAATTTATAGACATGATTCATAAGTTGTTTCAAAGAAAAGTCGTTTTTTGCATGCCGCACATCGAAATTTTTATTTTTATTTATGTACCCAGACGCGTTTTCCCGTTTTTGTAAGGCATCTTCAGTGGATGTCCTGAAATATTACATGATTTATTATTATTATATTTTCCTGTAGATACTTCTGAGAGTCCGCAGCTCGTGCTCTTGCGGTAGCGTTCTCGCTTCCCGCGCCCGGTTTCCCGGGTTCGATTCCCGGTGGGGTCAGGGATTTTCTCTCCCTCGTGATGACTGGGTGTTGTGTGGTGTCCTTAGGTTAGTTAGATTTAAGTAGTTCTAAGTTCTAGGGGACTGATGACCATAGATGTTAAGTCCCATAGTGCTTAGAGCCAGCCACTTATGAGAGGAATAGGTTATAGATTTAAAAACAGTTCCTTAACGTTTGTTTGTGAAATGGAAAGGTACAAGGTTATTGCATTGACAAATATTGTGGAACTTTATGTGTTCCATGGTTTTATGGATGTTGAAATGCAGTCTTCTGAATCTGTGGTAGAGGCCAACTGGAAATGCCTGGCAGGGCTCATATAACACGTTTCTTCTAGTGGCCATGAACACATAAAGTTCAACAATATTTGTCAATTCAGTAACCTTGTACCTTTCCATTTCATAAAAAAGCGTTAAGGAACTGTTTTTAAATCTATAACCTATTCCTTTCATACGTATATACAGGAAAATATAACAACAATGAATCATGTATAATTTCAGGACATCCACTGAAGATGCCTTTCCAAATGGCGAAACGCGTCTGGATGCATAAACAAAAATAAAAATTTCGATGTGCAGAATGCAAAAAAGGCATTTTCTTTGAAACAACTGCAATTTATATACAGCAGCTGCGAAAACAGCCACTACAAGAAACCTGTTATGATTCATAAGATGTGCTTCACTTGCATTTTTTATTATTTTCCATCACTACTTGCATCTACACTACTGGCCATTAAAATTGCTACACCACGAAGATGACGTGCTACAGACGCGACATTTAACCGGCAGGAAGAAGATGCTGTGATATGCAAATGATTAGCTTTTCAGAGCATTCACACAAGGCTGGCGCCGGTGGCGACACCTACAACGTGCTGAGATGAGGAAAGTTTCCAACCGATTTCTCATACACAAACAGCAGTTGACAGGCGTTGCCTGGGGAAACGTTGTTGTGACGGTTCGTGTAAGGAGGAGAAATGCGTACCATCACGTTTCTGACTTTGATAAAGGTCGGATTGTAGCCTGTCGTCATTGCCGTTTATCGTATCGCAACATTGCTGCCCGCGTTGGTCGAAATCCAATGACTGTTAGCAGAATATGGAATCAGTGGGTTCAGGAGGGTAATACGGAACTCCGTGCTAGATCCCAACGGCTTCATATCACTAGCAGTCGAGATGACAGGCATCTTATCCTCATGGCTATAACTTATCGTGCAGCCACGTCTCGATTCCTGAGTCAACAGATGGGGACGTTTGCAAGACAACAACCATCTGCACGAACAGTTCGACGACGTTTGCAGTAGCATGGACTATCAGCTAGGACACCATGGCTGCGGTCACCCTTGACGCTGCATCACACACGGGAGCGCCTGCGATGTCGTATTCAACGACGAACCTGGGTGCACGAATGGCAAAACGTCATTTTTTCGGATGAATCCAGGTTCTGTTTACAGCATCATGATGGTCGCATCCGTGTTTGGCGACATCGCGGTGAACGCACATTGGAAGCGTGTATTCGTGATCGCCATACTTGCGTATAACCCGGCGTGATGGTATGGGGTGCCATTGGTTACACGTCTCTGTCACCTCTTGTTCACATTGGCGCCACTTTGAACAGTGGACGTTACATTTCAGATGTGTTACGACCCATGGCTCTACCCTTCATTCGAGCCCTGCGAAACCCTACATTTCAGCAGGATAAAGCACGACTACACGTTGCTGGTCCTGTAGGGGCCTTTCTGGATACAGAAAATGTTCGACTGCTGCCCTGGCCAGCACATTCTCCAGATCTCTCACCAATTGAAAACGTGTGGTCAATGGTGGCCGAGCAACTGGCTCATCACAATACGCCAGTCACTACTGTTGATGAACTGTGGTTTCGTGTTGAAGCTGCATGGACAGCTGTACCTGTACACGCCAACCAAGCCCTGTTTGACTCAATGCCCAGGTGTATCAAGGCCGTTATTACGGCCAGAGGTGGTTGTTCTGGGTACTGATTTCTCGGGATCTATGCACCCAGATTGCGTGAAAATGTAATCACATGTCAGTTCTAGTATAATATATTTGTCCAATGAATACCCGTTTATCATCTGCATTTCTTGTTGGTGTAGCAATTTTAATGGCCAGTAGTGTACTTCTGTATCGACATTTTTACTCTGCACGCCACCTTACAATACGCGGCAGAGGTTAAATGTTCTACCGAGAGAGTCATATCGGTGAGGACCTGCCTTGTGCCGTTCACAGATGTTAAGCGGAAGAACGTTTACCGGTGCTCCGATAATTTTGCGCCCGTAGTCAGTAGGCATTTGGAAGTGAGGTGCTCCCACTCCGCTTCGCAACATTCCGAGATTCTTAGCCCCCGAAAAAGTACACGAACGCCATGCATGGATGGTGCGAAGTGCGCCCCTGCTGCAAAGAGAGCCGCGTGAAGTTATTTTCCGGCAGGGCGCGTTAACTGCCGGCAGCTCGTTGATCAAAGCCGTGTCGCGGACGGAGATATTCATAGCGTGTCCACGCTCGCGGCTCCACACTCGGTGTTAAGGGGCTCCGGAAAGGCTCAAAATCATGAATAGTTCAATTTTTACTTTTTTCCGTTTTCTGAATCTGCAGACTATTACCTTTTAATAGATATACAGGGTGATTCAAAAAAAATACCACAACTTTAAAAATGTGTATTTAATGAAAGAAACATAATATAACCTTCTGTTCTACATCATTACAAAGAGTATTTAAAAAGGTTTTTTTCACTCAAAAACAAGTTCAGAGATGTTCAATATGGCCCCCTCCAGACACTAGAGCAATATCAACCCGATACTCCAACTCGTTCCACACTCTCTGTAGCATATCAGGCGTAACAGTTTGGATAGCTGCTGTTATTTCTCGTTTCAAATCATCAATGGTGGCTGGGAGAGGTGGCCGAAACACCATATCCTTAACATGCCCCCATAAGAAAAAATCGCAGGGGGTAAGATCAGGGCTTCTTGGAGGCCAGTGATGAAGTGACCTTTTTCGTAGGACTCTCCATACAGTTGATTGTGGCATTTGCAGCTCTCTGCTAGCTCTGCGAGTCGATTTTCCTGGGCTGCGAACAAATGCTTGCTGGATGCGTGCTACATTTTCATCACTCGTTCTCGGCCGTCCAGAACTTTTCCCTTTGCACAAACACCCATTCTCTGTAAACTGTTTATACCAACGTTTAATACACCACCTATCAGGAGGTTTAACACCATACTTCGTTCGAAATGCACGCTGAACAACTGTCGCCGATTCACTTCTGCCGTACTCAATAACACAAAAAGCTTTCTGTTGAGCGGTCGCCATCTTAGCATCAACTGACGCTGACGCCTAGTCAACAGCGCCTCAAGCGAACAAATGTACAACTAAATGAAACTTTATAGCTCCCTTAATTCGCCGACAGATAGTGCTTAGCTCTGCCTTTTGTCGTTGCAGAGTTTTAAATTCCTAAAGTTGTGGTATTCTTTTTGAATCACCCTGTATAATTTATTCAATTCCGAAGACTACAACTATTTTTAATTTTTTTTTGAAATGTGTTCTACATGGGCATGACCCACTGTGGCGCTGTTAAACTGCTGTCAAATGGTGTTATTATTAACGTCCGTGTTCATCAGGTACATTTTAGTGATGTGAGATAAAGTATGTGTTGTGGCTAACCTGTGATGGTTCAATATATATCGCTGGTGTGATTGTCGATTGTTTCATGTTTATTTACTCTGTCGTTATCTCGAAAATATTCGTAATTAATTCTGTTTCTTGAGTCTCTGTTTTGCTGAAGTATAATAATGAGTAAAAGTAAAGTTGCTGTTGCGACTTTCAATGATTGCTACATTGTATGGTGCATGGTATTTAGAAATATGGGAATGAAGATAGGTTCTAACATGGCACGAGCGATGCTTGCTTTAGACAAGGAACGCCTTTGGGCTGCAGACAGGGCTGTAAAGAGTCTAGAAATACGAGCAAGAGTAAACAGGAGGAGGAACAAGAGGAAGCTGGAGGAGGAGTTTGCAGAGGATGAAGATAATCCATCCTATGGACCTGGAATGCACTAAAAAGTTAATCCAATCTTTGTCGCTCGATTCCCAAAACTTTTATTTTCTCATACTAATTACATGTTTTCTAAGGATCTTCCAAACATATTTGTTTTAAACTTTCAGTAAATGTTACACAGTACCTTCTGCATAATTTAACACAGCCTTTTTCCAAAAAACTGTATATTTTTGAATATATAAATAAAAAATTGCAAAAAAATGTTGTGAATTTTCATTACAATTGAAAAAAAAATCATCTTTAATAACTGAACTAAAATTTTGTAATATCCCTATGTTAAGTTGTAGCCCATATTCCAATGAATAATCTGTAAAAAGTTCAACTTCATACCTCAAATACTTTGTGAGGAAATATGTAATTTATAAGCGTTATTTTAACATTGCAAGTATAGGGCGTTCCGGAGCCCCTTAAGAGGTACGCAGCCAGACGCAGGAATGCAGCGAAAGTGATGCTGCACAACCATCTCCGTGCGTAGCGATTTACTTGCAGGGACAACCAACTTTCTCAGCTGAGATAACATGGGTTATGTGGTCGAATTAAGGCGGGCGATGCTGAGGAAATTAGAATAGGAAATGAGACACTTACAGTAGTGAAGGAGTTTTGCCATTTGGGGAGCACAATAACTGACGATATTCGAAGTAGAGACGATATAAAATGTAGACTGGCAATAGCGAGGAAAGTGTTTCCAAAGAAGAGATATTTGTTAACATCGAGTATAGATTTAAGTGTCAGGAAGTCGTTTCTGAAAGTATTTGTATGGAGTGTGGCCATGTAAGGAAGTGAAACATGGACGATAAATAGTTTAGACAAGAAGAGAATAGAAGCTTTCGATATGTGGTGCTACAGAAGAATGCTGAAGATTAGCTGGATAGATCACATAACTAATTAGGAGGTATTGAATAGAATTGGGGAGAAGAGGAGCTTGTGGCACAACTTGACTAGAAGAAGGGATCGGTTGGTAGGACATGTTCTGAGGCATCAAGGGATCACCAATTTAGTATTGGAGGGCAGCGTGGAGGGTAAAAATCGTAGAGGAAGACCAAGTGATGAATACACCAAGCAGATTCAGAAGCATGTAGGCTGCAGTAGGTACTGGGAGATGATGAAGCTTGCACAGGATGGAGTAGCATGGAGAGCTGCATCAAACCAGTCTCAGGACTGAAGACCACAACAACATGTTACTTCACCATTAAACTAACAAGTAAACCTAGATAGCCTGTTCAGATACGAATGTGGGTTAGTTCATTGCATTTAATAACGAAATAACAGAACAAGTACCAAAAAAAATTATTCTGAATAATTAGCAATGTACATAGAAAATCCAATCG
The DNA here is from genome assembly GCF_023864275.1 of Schistocerca cancellata. NCBI lineage: Eukaryota > Metazoa > Arthropoda > Insecta > Orthoptera > Acrididae > Schistocerca > Schistocerca cancellata. The sequence continues at coordinate 1,253,432,547 of NC_064626.1, forward strand.
CTGTTAAAACTGCCGGCCGGGGTGGCCGAGCGGTTATAGCCGCTACAGTCTGGAACCGCGCGACCGCTACGGTCGCAAGTTCGAGTCCTGCCTCGGGCATGGATGTGTGTGATGTCCTTAGGTTAGTAATGTTTAAGTAGTTCTAAGTTCTAGAGGACTGATGCCCTTAGAAGTTAAGTCCCATAGTGCTCAGAACCATTTTAAAACTGAGGACTAATTGTCAAGTTGGCAACATGTATTGACCGGTCGAGGATGTGGATTATCTCCTACCGTCTTCAACATTGGGACATTGACTTTTCCATAAGAACGCAGATATCGCGTTGAGATTATCCATGTAATTTATTTTAGATGGTATTAATCCGAGGCCGCACTAACCATGTAGATTCCTAAATCCACCACTTCTGCGCTTACTCACATTGCTATCACTAGTTGTCCGGAGTTGTAGATCCGCGGCTTGATACGTTCACTTTTTTTTAAGTTTGCAAACAGCGAAAAAAGAAATTCGAGTAATGTGTGTTTATAATTGTCCTGTACGAAAACGACGACAGACATCGTTGCACCGATCTTGCCGCCTCAGTGTTGCCAGCTATACCCTAGACAGATATAATACAGCGCCGTCTTGGAACCATATGCACTTCTAAGGCCGTCAAAGCGTCTGCTAATTACGCCAGGCCTCTACCATGCCGTAACGGAGATGAGAGGAAACTGTTCCCGAACTGAAGCCGACATTTGCAGGGGCGAATATGAATACTGGGCTTATGATTTAGAGGATGTGAGATACAACTAAAGGAAACGGCTCCTACGAATAATCAAAAGACGGGAAGTTGCAGTTATCTATATGAGAATGTTGGGTTCTTTCTTAAAAGTTGAAACGAAAATACGGTACGTTGTCGATTCTAGACAGTTGCATGGAAATTTCGAAGTAGCAGACAGTCAAATTACTTTGGCATTCACTAACTTACCCTTCCGTTCTTGTTTATTGTTTCGTGGCACATCTTTTACTTCTGCGTTCTACGCTTCTTTTATTAATTTATTTTGGAACGGCACAATTTTGTCTACCTTAGTTTTCCCAATTTTCTAGCTTGGAGTTGAATAATTGTAATCTCCTATATATCTTTAACTGGGCTTTTTATTTTTGAACTTGTTTCTACCAGAGATACAATGTCCCTATGAATGTTGTTTGGGTCTGTTAAGTCATTATATATGTAACTTTTTATCACATGTTTGACATCAGTTACCAAATGCAAACACAGCGTTGGCTTGCAAATTGCGGCTTCAAAATGGGAACACTACACTAACGCCAATGAAAGGTCTAATTATTTTTAGTGGGTCCATAAGTTACAGTCGGCGATATCGTGTCGAAACGGTTACTGCAACTGGTCAAGTGACCATCCCCCCCCCCCCCCCCCCTCCTTTCTGCTGGGACTGCTACTTTTATTCTAGTCACTTCTATAGCGTCAAACAAACCTTGCGTCAGAATTACGTGTTTATGGCTCAAATTAAAGAGTCTATAATTGTAACGTATTCTGATACCCAATTATACAGTTGGTTCGCTGCATCCGACATACCTTGGCAGACCCTCACATATAAATTGTGTTTGTTACGTATTGACTGAACCGGATTCAAAGGCTGTGGAAGGAAAAAAACGTTAAAAATCTAACTCACTACAAATGTCGAAATAAAAATCATACAGGATGTAAACGTGATGAATATTCAGCGAATACGTTTGACGAGAGGGTTAGAAAACTGAAATTTGATTTTGTCGTTGCAAAGTACTATAAAATTTATTGATGTCTCTTTATCGAAGTTTATAAATAATAACAACAATTAAAACATAGACTTTCAAGTAGAACTACGAGGATTATTCAATAAGCAAACCGACATTTTTTTTCCTGAAAGTAGCGTTCTCGCTTCCCACGCCCGGGTTCCTGGGTTCGATTCACGGCGGGGTCAGGGATTTTCCCTGCCTCGTGATGACTGGGTGTTGTGTGCTGTCCTTAGGTTAGTTAGGTTTAAGTGGTTCTAAGTTCTAGGGGACTGATGACCATAGATGTTAAGTCCCATAGTGCTCAGAGCCATTTTTCCTGAAAGTTTCTTCAATTTCCTGAGCATAGCAGAAAACACTTCCGAGTCGATATTGCACCATGAGGGAGAACACCAAGCAGAATAACCCTATCAGAGTCCAGAAGACCGTCGACATGACTTTACCGGCTGACGGTGCGGCTTTGAACTATTTCTTTGGAGGAGTGATGGTGTGCCGCTACTCCACGGATTGCCGTTTTGTTTCCGGTTCGAAGAGGTGAACACATGTTTCGTTGCCGGTGACGATTCAAATGGTTTAAATGGCTCTGAGCACTATGGGACTTAACAGCTGAGGTCATCAGTCCCCTAGACTTAGAACTACTTAAACCTAACTAACCTAAGGACATCACACACACCCATGCCCGGGGCAGAATTCCGACCGTAGCGGTCGCGCGGTTCCAGACTGAAACGCCTAGAACCGCTCGGGCACTCCGGCCGGCTTGCCGGTGACGATGATCGACAAAAAAATTGTCACGATCAGCCACTTAAAGTGGAAGTAATTCTGCACAGATGACCGTTCCTTGCTCGTTATGGTTTTCTGCTAGGTGGCGATGAAACCAATGAGCACTCACCTTTGAGTACCCTAAATGGTGGACAAGGGCGTCGGTACTGTCAACAGAGACGTCTATTTGTGCAGCAAAGTGTTTGACTGTTTTCCGTCAATCACCTCGAATGAGGGTGTCCGCACTTCCCAACATTGCCAGTCACAGCAAGTGGGAAACCACGATAATGACAGACGCCTCGCCCTACAACTCATGGAACTTATGTTCACTCCAGGTCTCCGTAGGCATTCTGCAAGCGTCTGTGAATATTGCGATGCTCTGGTTTCCTGCAGAAAGGAATTCAAAGACAGCTCTCTGCTTGGAATGGACATCTGTTATAGACGCCATTCTGAGGGCTACGTGTAACAGCGCCAACTATCGAAACTTCAGGAAACTATAGGGACTGAAGCGGGAATATTCCACGATGTTCCACAACAAATTTCGTATCATTCTAAGCGACACTTTCCGAGAAAAAATGTTTTGCTTTACTTATAGAGAGACTCTCGTAATTATCTTATTCGTGTTATTTTGATCTCGTGCTTCGATTGAAACGCAGTAATTACTCAAAAGGCGTTCCCAAGTATGAGCTCAAATGACTCTGAGCACTATGGGACTCAACATCTGAGGTCATCAGTCCCCTAGAACTTAGAACTACTTAAACCTAACTAACCTAAGGACATCACACACATCCATGCCCGAGGCAAGATTCGAACCTGCGACCGTAGCAGTCACGCGGTTCCGGACTGAAGTGCCTAGAACCGCACGGCCACAACTGGCGGCAGTAAGAGTTAAAGTTAAAATGAACAGAGTTCTCATACCGCGCTTTGCAGTATTAGTTCATAGAAGCTATCTCCGACAAGACTTGTCATGTAATTGCGAATGAGAGACTGTTCTGATTTCATGTAGTTATTAGTAAATTTGGGGATAACTGCTAAAAAACAAGCCAAGTGCGAAAACTTGAACCACACGGAGAGACCTGATAAGTATGAAGATCGTTAGGAAAGGAGGGGATATTTTCAAGCCATTTCATGAATCGGCCGAAAGTGTTTCTTATGTTACATCAGAACTAACTTTTATTACGTAGAATTTAGTTTCTTGACCAAACAAAGAATATTTCATCTGAAGCAATCAATCTGAAATACACCGACTGATCGCAGTCGATCTCGGATATATGAAACGACGTCAATTATGTTATATCACAGTCTACATTTACAGACGAAAATTTCTGTTCGCTTTTTGTGGGTGACTGACGGTTTATTAGCTTGGCAGCGCTGTGGGTAGGTGTAAGTCTATGAATCCAAAGTGCCTGGATCCAATTCACAGTCGCCTACCCCCGGCAATGACTTGTTAATGTGATACAGTCAGTTGAAAGGTCGGAAGTGCATATCACCTGCAACATGACTACATCTGGTAACGCAGAATGGTTCATAAACCGATATTCGGACTGCAAACAGCTTCACTTATTTACTTATAATGTTCGGCCTTCATTTGATCACTATAGCCAATTTCGTTCAAATAGTATTTCGGTTTCCTATTGGCCGAGTTGTTCTTCATTCTCATGGCCTCGATTTCCTTTTTTTGTATGAAATCATCCCTCCCATTGTTTTTGGATATTGTGATGTACTCTG